>NC_041391.1:98467360-98486068 GCF_002162155.2 Triticum dicoccoides | reverse complement strand
CCTGAGGGGACGGAGGGAGGAGCACTCTGGATCTTGCCTGAGGGGAGGGAGGGAGGGAGGAGAGCAAGGGGAGGGGTGGGTGGCGGCGAGGGGAGGGGAGGTGTGCGGGGGAGCGCTAGGGTTCGCTAGGGTGTGCGGGGGACGAGGGAGGAGTGCAGGCTAGGTGGGGTGAGAAGGCGAGGGGGGAGCGCTGCGGTTGGATCCGGGTGGATCAGACGGTGCTCGATGCATGATCCGCGTGACATGCTTGTAAACCAATCAAAACAGAGTACATGTGTGCGTCGTCCATGACCATCTAAGTAGGTCGTAATCGGCTAAAAATAAAGTGCAGATCTCTTTGGCTAAGAGAGCCGACTTTTTTGGCGCCGTCTTTCAATGGTTCCCCTCCGTCGGTGACTTCTTGGTCGTCGGTGATGAGGAGGGTCGTCGAATCCCGCGTGTGTTCATCATTTTAGCTTTAGGTTTTAGGGTCCTAGTAGCTTAGGTTTTTTGATCATTCGACGTCTCGACTTCGGGGGCGGGGCGGCAATACTGAATAAAGAACCTCTGGATTTTTATCCGGCAAGGCCGCCAGCAAGGACCTCAACACGTATAAGAGCAGGGCATCGAGGAGGTGGTCGCGAGTGAGGAGGTCGTCATCGTCACATTCCCGGTGACCGAAGACCCGTAGTCATACCCGCTGTTTTCACAGCATTTTGAAAGAAATTAAAAAAACAAAAAAAACTTTCACATTGTGGCATTATATCTGACCTAGTTTACAGGAAAAATAATAAACTTTGAATACGGTGAATAATACACTTTGACTATGGTAAATGTCTTAATAATAAACTTTCAAGCCAGATGATCAATCTTATGGCCACATTCATGGCATAGTTTGTTCAAATGATCTCATATTGTGCACAAGGGTGCATATTGGAATGACAAACAATGTTGCCTAAGGAAGTTTTCATTTTCTTTCCACGAAAAAATCATTTTCCATTTTTCGAGTGCCCAAAATGAGGGTTTTTTGTGAAGGACCTACCAAATATTTGTTGCAAAATTGTACCAAATCAATTTTATAAAATACAAGGACATATTCCATTCACAATTGACAAAATGGTTGGGTGTAAAAAGTTTTGATCCACCTCTCGTGAAAAAGACAAATTCCGATGATTCAGTAGGAAGCGGGTCAAATTTGAACTGCGGTTGCCTCATAGTTTGCTATTTATTTTTTCCAAAAATCATTTCTAGGTACGAAAGTATCTATTTAATCAGAGAAACACCAAAAAAATCCAAGATTCAACCATTAGCTAGGAACGGTCATTCCCGTGGTTTTGACCACATTTTGAAACAAACATAAAAAATTCAAAAAAAATCAAAAAATTAGAAAACCTTCGCATTGGGTCATTATATGTGACCAAGTTACCATGAAAAATAATAAACTTGTAATACGACAATTATTTTAAAAAAGTGTTCTCATAAATGAGCTATCATGTGTGAAGATTCATGGATTTCAACCCAAACGCTCAATCTCATGGCCACATTCATGGCATAGTTTGTTCAAATGATCTCATATTGTGCATGAGGGTGCATCTTGGAATTCCAAACAATGTTGCAAAATGGAGTTTTCATTTTCTTTGCACGGAAAATTCATTTTCCATTTTTCGAGTGCCCGAAATGAGGTTTTTTTGTGAAGGACCTACCATATATTTGTTGCAAAATTGTACCAAATCAATTTTATAAAATACTAGGACATATTTAATGCACAATTGAAAAAATGGTTGGGTGTAAAAAGTTTTGATCCACCTCTGGTGAAAAAGACAAATTCCCGCTGATTCAGCTGGAAGCGGGTTAAATTTGAACTGCAGCTGCCTCATAGTTTGCTATTTATTTTTTCCAAAACTCATTTCTAGGTACATAAGTATCTATTTAATTAGAGAAACATCAAAAGTTTTCCAAGATCCAACCACTAGCTAGGAACGGTCAAGCCCGCCGTTTTGACCGCATTTTGAAACGGGCATAAAAAAATCAAAAAAATCAAAAAATTGGAAAACCTTCACATTGTGTCATTATATGTGACCAAGTTACCATGAAAAATAATAAACTTGTAATACGGAAATTATTTTAGAAAAGTGGTCTCATAAATGAGCTATCATGTGTGAAGATTCATGGATTTCAACCCAAACGCTCAATCTCATGGCCACATTCATGGCATAGTTTGTTCAAATGATCTCATATTGTGCAAGAGGGTGCATCTTGGAATTCCAAACAATGTTGCCAAAGGGAGTTTTCATTTTCTTTGCATGGAAAAATTCATTTTCCATTTTTCGAGTGCCCGAAATGAGGTTTTTTTGTGAAGGACCTACCATATATTTGTTGCAAAATTGTACCAAATAAATTTTATAAAATACTAGGACATATTTAATGCACAATTGACAAAATGGTTGGGTGTCAAAAGTATTGATCCACCTCTGGTGAAAAGACAAATTCCCGCCGATTTATTTGGAAGCGGGTCAAATTTGAACTGCAGCTGCCTCATAGTTTGCTATTTATTTTTTCCAAAAATCATTTATAGGTACATAAATATCTATTTAATTAGAGAAACATCAACAGTTTTCCAAGATTCAACCACTAGCTAGGAACGGTCAAGCCCGCAGTTTTAACCGCATTTTGAAACGGGCATAAAAAATTCAAAATAATCAAAAAATTGGAAAACTTTCGCATTGTGTCATTATATGTGACCAAGTTTCCAGGAAAAATAATAAACTTGTAATATGGAAATTATTTTAGAAAAGTGTTCTCATAAATGAGCTATCATGTGTGAAGATTCATGGATTTCAACCCAAACGCTCAATCTCGTGGCCACATTCATGGCATAGTTTGTTCAAATGATCTTATATTGTGCACGAGGGTGCATCCTGGAATTCCAAACAATGTTGCCAAAGGGAGTTTTCATTTTCTTTGCACGGAAAATTCATTTTCCATTTTTCGAGTGCCCGAAATGAGGTTTTTTTGTGAAGGACCTACCATATATTTGTTGCAAAATTGTACCAAATCATTTTTATAAAATACTAAGACATATTTAATGCACAATTGACAAAATGGTTGGGTGTCAAAAGTTTTGATCCACCTATGGTGAAAAAGGCAAATTCCCGCCGATTCAGCTGGAAGCGGGTCAAATTTGAATTGCAGCTGCCTCATAGTTTGCTATTTATTTTTTCCAAAAATCATTTCTAGGTACATAAGTATCTATTTAATCAGAAAAACATCAAAAGTTTTCCAAGATTCAACCACTAGCTAGGAACGGTCAAGCTCGCAGTTTTGACCGCATTTTGAAACGGGCATAAAAAATTCAAAACAGATCAAAAAATTGGAAAACCTTCGCATTGTGTCATTATATGTGACCAAGTTTCCAGGAAAAATAATAAACTTGTAATACGGTAATTATTTTAAAAAGGTGTTCTCAGAAATGAGCTATCAAGTGTGAAGATTCATGGCTTTCAAGCAAGTGATCAACCTTATGGCCACATTCATGGCATAGTTTGTTCAAATGATCTCATATTGTGCACAAGGGTGCATATTGGAATGGCAAACAATGTTGCCTAAGGAAGATTTCATTTTCTTTGGACGAAAAAACCATTTTCCATTTTCTGAGTGCCTGAAATGAGTTTTTTTGTGAAGGACCTACCATATATTTGTTGCAAAATTGGACCTAATAAATTTTATAAAATACTAGGCCATATTCAATGCACAATTGATAAAATGGTTGGGTGTCAAATTTTTTGATCCACCTCTGGTGAAAAAGACAAATTCCCTTCGATTTAGCTAGAAGCGGGTCAAATTTGAACTGTAGGTGCCTCATAGTTTGCTCTTTGTTTTTTCCAAAAATCATTTATAGGTAAATAAGTATCTATTTAATCAGGAATACATGATTTGATGGCGAGACATCGAGGTTTGGACGGTGTCTGAGGGCTCCAACTCTAGAGCGTGTAAGCTCGCATGCCCGTCGCGTGGTCACCGCGTGACCGTGGCGTTGCCATGTGTTCTGGGCATCCTAGGCATTTCTAGTGGGTTGGGCACTCCTCAGGTAGGTGCTAGGAAGAAAATCACAACATAAGATTCTCACGACGAGACCGATCGATGCTCAAACATGAATTAGCAGCCAAGTGTTTGATTAGTGGTACGAGAAATGCACATGGCAAATGGGCGTGAGTTTTGGCTGAGGATGATCATATACTAAGAAGAATGTCTTCACAAATTTTTAGGGAAATCAATAATATATAAATAACACTTCCTTCACAAAGTGTTGCTCTGAACAGAATAGGAAAATGAATATTGTTGAGTTATTTTTGAACTAGGCAAGGAAGGTTTTTGGCATATTTGATGAAGATATGATCCAAACAATTTATGAGAATTTTTTGGGAATTTTTGGAATAACAGAAATATAGGTTGCTTCACAACCTAGGGCAAAAATTGACACATGGACATGACACATAGGCAAAACTGATGAGGTGGCGCCTAGTCATAGCAATAAGTACTAATGCATCCACGTTCACAACCTCATGACCATTTATATTGGTCGTAATTAGGTAGAAATAAGGTCATGGACCACTCTTGTCTGCTTTTATGACCATTTGGTCTAAGGCAATTCAGGGTTTGAGCCCTTCTAAGCGAAATGGCCGTGGATTTACGACCAATTCAGGTAGGGTCACTAAGAGAAGGTCACTAGTTGACATATTTCTTGTAGTGAAAGGTCAGAAAATAACGATTCCTGCCACGAGCCTCAATACTCATTACATCGCATACATCATTATGTATTATTTTCAATAATTCAGTTGCTTGCTTCATTGTTCCGGAGAACGGAGTCTTAGTCATCTTGCCCATGAGGCATGGTTCACAAGCATCAAGTGATTCATACTCAAGTGATTCCAAAAGCCCATCAGCATGGAGTTTCTTCATGCCCTTTACACAAATATGACCTAAACGGTAGTGCCAAAAATAAGTTGCACTATCATTATTAACTTTGCATCTTTTGGCATCAATATTATGAATATGTGTATCATTACGATCAAGATTCAATAAACCATTCACATTGGGTGTATGACCATAGAAGGGTTTTATTCATGTAAATAGAACAACAATTATTCTCTGACTTCAATGAATAATCGTATTGCAATAAACATGATCAAATCATGTTTACGCTCAACGCAAACACCAAATAACATTTATTTAGGTTCAACACTAATCCCGAAGGTAGATGGAGTGTGCGATGGTGATCTTATCAACCTTCCAACACACATTGTCACCTCGCCCTTAACTAGTCTTTGTTTATTTTGTAACTCCTGTTTCGAGTTACTACTCTTAGCAACTGAACTAGTATCAAATACCGAGGGGTTGCTATAAACACTAGTAAAGTACACATCAATAACATGTATATCAAATATACCTTTGTTCACTTTGCCATCCTTCTTATCCGCCAAGTATCTAGGGGCAGTCTCACTTCCAGTGACCATTTCCTTTGAAGTAGAAGAACTCTGTTTCAGGCTTAGGTCTAGCTTTGGGCTTCTTCATGGGAGTGGCAACTTGCTTGCATTCTTCTTGAAGTTCCCTTTCTTTCCCTTGCCCTTTTACTTGAAACTGGTGGTCTTGTCAACCATCAACACTTGATTCTGTTCTTGATTTCTACCTTCGCTGATTTTAGCATTGCGAAAAGCTTGGGAATTGTTTTTGTTATCCCTTGCATATTATAGTTCATCACGAAGTTCTAGTAACTTGGTGATAGTGACTAGTGATCCACTCTTGGATCACTATTGTAGCATCTTGCCAAACTCATGGTGAGGTACACAATAGGTCTGGTACACAACATAGCATACTTTATAGAACCTATGACTGAGGCATAGGGAATGACTTTTCATTCTCTTTCTATTTTCTGCCGTGGTCAGGTTTTGAGTCTTTCCTCAACTTCACACCTTGCAACACAGGCGAGAACTTCTTCGTTTACTGTTCCATTTTGAACTACTTCAAAATCTTGTCAACGTATGTACTCATTGAAAAAACTTATCAAGCGTCTTGATCTATCTCTATAGATCTTGATGCTAAATATGTAAGCAGCTTCACCGAGGTCTTTCTTTGTAAAACTCCTTTCAAACACTCCTTTATGCTTTCTAGTAAAGTCTACATCATTTCCGATCAACAATATGTCATTCACATATAATATCAGAAAGGTTGTAGTGCTCCCACTCACTCTCTTGTAAATACAGACTTCATTGTAAGTTTGTATAAAATTATATGCTTTGATCAACTCATCAAAGCGTATATTCCAACTCCGAGATGCTTGCACTAGTCCATAGATGGATCGCTGAAGCTTTGCACACTTTGTTGGCACCTTTAGGATTGAGAAAACCTTCTAGTTGCATCATATACAACTCTTCTTTAATAAATCCATTAAGGAATGCAGTTTTGACATCCATTTGCCAGATTTCATAAAATGTGGCAATTGCTAACATGATTCGGACGGACTTAAGCATCACTACGAGTGAGAAAATCTCATTGTAGTCAACACCTTGAACTTCGTCAAAAACCTTTTTCGACAAGTCTAGCTTTGTAGATAGTAACACTACTATCATCGTATGTATTCCTCTTGAAGATCCATTTATTCTCTATGGCTTGCCGATCATCGGGCAAGTCAACCAAAGTCCATACTTTGTTCTCATACATGGATCCTATTTTAGATTTCATGGCCTCAAGCCATTTATCAGAATCTGGGCTCATCATCGCTTTCTCATAGTTTGTAGGTTCGTCATGGTCTAGTAACATGACTTCCAGAATAGGATTACCATACCACACTGGTGCAGAACATACTCTGGTTGACCTACGAGGTTCGGTAGTAACTTTATCTGAAGTTTCATGGTCATCATCATTAGCTTCCTCACTAATTGGTGTAGGAATCACTAGAACTGTTTTCTGTGATGAACTACTTTCCACTTCGGGAGAAGGTACAATTACCTCATCAAGTTCTACTTTCCTCCCACTCACTTCTTTTGAGAGAAACTCCTTCTCTAGAAAGGATCCATTCTTAGTAACGAATTTCTTGCCTTCGGATCTGTGATAGAAGGTATACCCAACAGTCTCCTTCGAGTATCCTATGAAGACATATTTCTCCAATTTGGGTATGAGAATCAGGTTGAAGCTTTTCACATAAGCATCGCAGCCCCAAACTTTAAGAAACGACAGCTTAGGTTTCTTGCCAAACCACAGTTCATATGGTGTCATCTCAACGGATTTAGATGTTGCCCTATTTACGTGAATGCAGTTGTCTCTAACGGATAACCCCAAAACAATAGTGGTAAATCGGTAAGAGACATCACAGATCGCACCATATCTAATAAAGTGCGGTTACGATGTTCGGACACACCATTATGCTATGGTGGTCCAGGAGGCGTGAGTTGCGAACCTGTTCCACATTGTTTCGATTGAAGACCAAACTCGTAACTCAAATATTGACCTCCACGATCAGATCGTATAAACTTTATTTTCTTGTTACGATGATTTTCTACTTCACCGTGAAATTCTTTGAACTTTTAAAATGTTTCAAACTTATGTTTCATTAAGTAGATATACCCATATCTGCTCAAATCTTTTGTGAAGGTCAGAAAATAACGATACCCGCTGCGATCCTCAATAATCATTGCATCGCATACATCAGTATGTATTATTTCCAATAATTCAGTTGCTCGCTTCATTGTTCCGGAGAACGAAGTGTTAGTCATCTTGTCCATGAGGCATGGTTCGCAAGCATCAAGTGATTCATACTCAAGTGATTCCAAAAGCCCATCAGCATGGAGTTTCTTCATGCGCTTTACACCAATATGACCGGAACGGCAGTGCCACAAATAAGTTGCACTATCATTATTAACTTTGCATCTTTTGGCATCAATATTATGAATATGTGTATCATTACGATCGAGATTCAATAAACCTTTCACATTGGGTGTATGACCATAGAAGGGTTTTATTCATGTAAATAGAACAACAATTACTCTAACTTAAATGAATAACCATATTGCAATAAACATGATCAAATCTTATTTATGCTCAACGCAAACACCAAATAACATTTATTTAGGTTCAACACTAACCCCGAAGGTAGATGGAGTGTGCGATGGTGATCTTATCAACCTTCCAACACACATCGTCACCTCGCCCTTAACTAGTCTTTGGTTATTTTGTAACTCCTGTTTCGAGTTACTACTCTTAGCAACTGAACTAGTATCAAATACCGAGGGGTTGCTATAAACACTAGTAAAGTACACATCAATAACATGTATATCAAATATACCTTTGTTCACTTGGCCATCCTTCTTATCCGCCAAGTATCTAGGGGTAGTTTCACTTCCAGTGACCATTTCCTTTGAAGTAGAAGCACTCGGTTTCAGGCTTGGGTCTAGCTTTGGGCTTCTTCATGGGAGTGGCAACTTTCTTGCCATTCTTCTTGAAGTTCCCTTTCTTTCCCTTGCCCTTTTACTTGAAATTGGTGGTCTTGTCAACCATCAACACTTGATTTCTACCTTCGCCGATTTTAGCATCGCGAAAAGCTTGGGAATTTTTTTCGTTATCCCTTGAATATTATAGTTCATGGCGAAGTTCTAGTAACTTGGTGATAGTGACCAGAGAATTCTGTCAATCACTATCTTATCTGGAATATTAACTCCCACTTGATTCAAGCGATTGTAGTACCCAGACATTCTGAGCATGTGCTCACTAGCTGAGCTATTCTCCTCCATCTTGTAGGCAAAGTACTTTGTCAAAGGTCTCATACCTCTTAACACGGGCGTGATTCTGAAATACCAATTTCAACTCTTGGAACATCTAATATGCTCCATGTCGTTCGAAACATTTTTGAAGTCCCGGGTCTAAGCTGTAAAGCATGGTGCATCAAACTATCAAGTAGTCATCATACCGAGCTTGCCAAATGTTCATAACATTTGCATTTGCTCCTGCAATAGTTTTGTCTCCTAGCGGTGCATCAAGGACATAATACTTCTGTGCAGCAATGAGGATAATCCTCAGGTCACGGACCTAGTCCGCATCATTGCTACTATCATCTTTCAACTTAGGTTTCTCTAGGAACATATCATGAATAAAACAGGGAAGCTATACGCGAGATATTGATCTACAACATAGATATGCAAATACTATCAGGACTAAGTTCATGATAAATTAAAGTTCAATTAATCATATTACTTAAGAACTCCCACTTAGAAAGACATCCCTCTAGTCATCCAAATGATCACGTGATCCAAATCAACTAAACCATGTCTGATCATCACATGAGATGGAGTAGTTTTCAATGGTGAACATCACTATGTTGATCATATCTACTATATGATTCACGTTTGATCTTCCGATCTCAGTGTTCTGAGGTCATATCTGCATATGCTAGGCTCGTCAAGTTTAACCCGAGTATTTTGCGTGCGTAAAACTGGCTCACATCCGTTATATGTGAACGTAGAGCTTATCACACCCGATCATCACGTGGTGTCTCAGCACGATGAACTATAGCAACGGTGCATACTCAGGGAGAACACTTATACCTTGAAGTTTAGTGAGGGATCATCTTATAATTCTACCACCGTACTAAAAAAAATAAGATGCATAAAAGATAAACATCACATGCAATCAAAATATGTGACATGATATGGCCATCATCATCTTGTGCCTTTGATCTCCATCTCCAAAGCACCGTCATGATCTCCATCGTCACCGTCTTGACACCTTGATCCCCATCGTAGCATCGTTGTCGTCTCGCCAACTATTGCTTCTACAACTACCGCTACCGCTTAGTGATAAAGTAAAGCAATTACATGGTGATTGCATTTCATACAATAAAGCGACAACCATAAGGCTACTGCCAGTTGCCGATAACGGTTATAAAACATGATCATCTCATACAACAATTTATATCTCATCACGTCTTGACCATATCAAATCACAACATGCCCTGCAAAAACAAGTTAGACGTCCTCTACTTTGTTGTTGCAAGTTTTACATGGCTGCTACGGGCTTAGCAAGAACCGTTCTTACCAACCAATCAAAACCACAACGATTTTTTCTCAAGTGTGTTATTTTATCCTTCAACAAGGACCGGGCGTAGTCAAACTCGATTCAACTAAAGTTGGAGAAACAGACACCCACTAGCCACCTGTGTGCGAAGCACGTCGGTAGAACCAGTCTCATGAACGCGGTCATGTAATGTCGGTCTGGTCCACTTCATCCAACAATACCGCCGAATCAAAGTAAGGCGTTGCTAAGCAGTATGACTATTATCGCACACAACTCATTGTGTTCTATTCGTGCATATAATATCTATGCATAGACCTGGCTCTGATACCACTATTGGGGAATGTAGTATTTCAAAAAAAAATCTAGGATCACGCAAGATCTATCTAGAAGAAGCATAGCAACGAGCAGAGAGAGTGTGTCCACGTACCCTCGTAGACCGAAAGCGGAAGCGTTTATCAACGTGGTTGATGTAGTCGTACATCTTCACGATCCAACTGATCCTAGCACCGAACGTACGGCACCTCTGTGTTCAGCACACATTCAGCTCGATGATGTCCCTCGTACTCTTGATCCAGTTGAGGCCGATGGAGAGTTCTGTCAGCATGACGGCGTGGCGACGGTGATGATGAAGTTTTCGGCGCAGGGCTTCACCTAAGGACTATGACGATATGACCGAGGTGTGTAACTGTGGAGGGGGCAACGCACACGGCTAAGAAAAACATTGATGTGCTATTGGGGTGCCCCTGGCCACGTATATAAAGGAGGGGAGGGAAGAGGTGGCAGGCCCAAGGGGGATGTGCCAGGTGTGGGGAATCCTACTAGGACTCCCCAGTCCAAGTAGGATTCCCCTCCTCTTTCCTATTCCTAGTAGGAGAAGGAGGGAAGGACGAGGAGGAGAGAAGGAAAGCCCCCCCCCCAACCCTAGTCCAATTCGGTTTGGGCTAGGGGGGGGGCGCCACTCGCTGGCCGGCCTCCTCTCTTCCACCACAATGCCCATGAGGCCCTATAACTTCCCGGGGGGGGGTTCTGGTAACCCCCGGTACTCTGAAACTAATCCGAAATGATCCGAACCATTCCGGTGTCCGAATGTAACCTTGCAATATATGAATCTTTATGTCTCGACCATTCGAGACTCCTCGTCATATCCGTGATCTCATCCGGGACTCCAAACAAACTTCGATCATAAAATCACATAACTCATAATACAAATCATCATCGAACGTTAAGCGTGCGGACCCTACGGGTTCGAGAACTATGTAGACATGACCGAGACACATCTCCGGTCAATAACCAATAGCGGAACCTAGATGCTCATATTGGCTCCTACATATTCTACGAAGATCTTTATCAGTCAAACCGCATAACAACATACGTTGTTCCCTTTGTCATCGGTATGTTACTTTCCTGAGATTCGATCGTCAGTATCCTCATACCTAGTTCAATCCCGTTACCGGCAAGTCTCTTTACTCGTTCCGTAATGCATCATCCCGCAACTAACTCATTAGTCACATTGCTTGCAAGGCTTATAGTGATGTGCATCACCGAGAGGGCCCAGAGATACCTCTCCGATACTCGGAGTGACAAATCCTAATCTCGATCTATGCCAACTCAACAAACACCATCGGAGAAACCTGTAGAGCATCTTTATAATCACCCAGTTATATTGTGACGTTTGATAGCACACAAAGTGTTTCTCCGGTATTCGGGAGTTGCATAATCTCATAGTCAGAGGAACATGTATAAGTCATGGAGAAAGCAATAGCAATAAAACATAACGATCAACATGCTAAGCTAACGGATGGGTCTTGTCCATCACATCATTCTCCTAATGATGTGATCCCGTTCATCAAATGACAACACATGTCTATGGTTAGGAAACTTAACCATCTTTGATTAACGAGCTAGTCAAGTAGAGGCATACTAGGGACACTTTGTTTTGTCTATGTATTCACACATGTATCAAGTTTCCGGTTAATACAATTCTAGCATGAATAATACATATTTATCATGATATAAGGAAATATAAACAACATATTTATTATTGCCTCTAGGGCATATTTCTTCACCGAGATCCCATCCTGGTGCGGCAGAATTGATCTCGAGGATCTCCTATGATTTCGCCACCATCTCCCGTCAAAATTTCCTCATCCCCCACCCCACCCCCCTCGCCTCCCCTCCCGGGAACTCCTCAAGCACTCCGACTTCTCTTCAGCTCTAACCAATCGCCAATCAGAAGGTCATGTGCATCACGTACGTGCATAAGGATCTACACTATACAACCCAACCCCAACATACTCAGTTCAGAAAGAGATGGTATTATGATTTGGAACTTGTGAGTCCGCTTTGATAAACTGATGTTAGGTAAGATTTGATTGAATTGATTTAATACTTTGTAACTATGCGTTAGTTTCCATATACTAATTTTCCGATTCTGTAAATTTTAGCACCGCAAGCCCTCTAAAACATATGCATCTGGTGAGGAAAAGGAAAAAAAAAAGGAACGAGCAGATGAGTTTATATAGTTACAGAGAGGATCCATTGATAAAAAATTTTGAGAGTAATATGAGGAGTTGAAGAAATCCAGGCGTGACATTTTTTCTACTAAACTATTAGTCTTAATCCAGAAGACAAGGGCACAAGGGCAACTAACAGATGAAAACAATGTAAGTGATTATGAGCACATATTTAATTCACCTTGTATATAATCTGCTAGTTTAGACACAAAACCAATTTTTGTTATGTCTATCTATGATCCAAAAAATTGGTATCTTAATAATTAGCAAAGAAAGGAAAATAATAGTGGAGCAGGCGGTCTATAATTCAAGTAAATAGAGTTAGAATTTTTAATTGAAGATAGTATGTAGAAATTATTTGATACGAAAAGACTTTATATATTTATTGGGACATTTGATATAAACATATATTAATTAATATTTTGATATTTATATTAAGAGGCCCCCAACTAAAGTTTCGCCCCGGGCCCTCGAAATCTCAGGACCGCCCCTGGCTGCTCCACCTGCAGATCCGCGTCCCAGCATCCCCCACATCCTCCTCCAGCTCCTCCTCCTCCTCCTCCTCCTCCTCCGGATCCACTGCATCTGGAGGTAGCCCCGCGGCGACTTGGGCTTTGCACCTTGCCCGAATCTACTCAAGGAGCTGCAGACGGCGCTCCGGCGTTAGAAATGGGTAGCCCCGTACCCGACGGTGTGGGGGCATGGCTACTAGTGGTGGCGCACGGGGAGTGGAACGTAGCGGTGGAGGCAGACGGACGGAGAAAAATATGGAGGGTAGGGTTTCAGTGTCGGCGGTCGGCTTATCCGCTCCATATACGGGCTGGATATGAGGGGTGCCGGTAAGTCCGGGTGTTTGAGACCCGTTTGAGACGTCCGTCTAGGTATAGAATTTTCGTGTCTGATCGGTGACCAGGCGGCTCGTCCAGGCGTTTGAGACCGGTTTAAGGCGTCTGGCTGTAAATGCTCTTATCTTCTTGGTCCTCAACAGTGTCTTTCTTTCTCTTCCTGTGTGAGGTGGACGGGGCACGTGGGTCCTATATATCCTAAAGAACTGCCATGGAATTGTAAACTGATTGAATGAACGATGAAGTGTTCCTAGCTGTAGGTTTGCCTTCGATTTCACACGTTTCAGAAGTTTCTAGTTGCAAGGTTAGCTGCCGGATAGTGTTATTAAACCAAGCATCTCGGCGCGCTTTGCTCCGCCTCAGATAATTAAACCGATTGTGTTGTCCATTAGCGAAGATTTAATATGTCAAGCTGGGATCTGTATCTAGCGTCTCTTTCCTATATAAAGTATAGAAACGAAAAAGGTGCCTTTTGGGCACGTTTCGGTTGCCTTCGCCGACATGTATAAATGAACCACATCATCTTTGACATTATATCTTTTGTTTGATCTTTACCCACCCCCTGCGCCATCATTTCTTTGGACCTCTCTGACTCGTCGTCCCCCTCTTTCATGTGTTAGATATCATTAAAATGACCCTAGCTGAACTCCTTTCCCTGTAGCGTCAAAAAGTAAGAATGTAAGGTGAAACAGAGTTTTTTTTTTTGCTGCAAAAACAACAGCAAGAGGGAAGATGGTCTAGGCCTCCACAGGGAACTCTGAAAATCAACACAGACGGTGCCTTCTTGAAGGAAACAAATACCGGAGGTTGGGGGCAATTTGGAGCGAGTATTTGTGGTGTCTTCTTGAAGGAAACAAACACAGATGATTGTGGCTGCTTGTGCGGGCAATCTGGAGCGAGTCTCTGATGCGCTTCATTCCGAGAATGCTTTATGCCATAAACACATCCATTCAGCTAGTTTGTGAAAAATGTAGTGATTAAAACTGATTCCATACAACTGAAGAATGCAACAACCACTGAAGATTTCAACTTGCCGGCACTAGGAGCTATATTCAGAGACATCGGGCACGTCCTCCCCGAGACCATCCCTTCGTCGATCGGGGCCATGTACCTGCGTTTTGCCACCCCGGCGGACCGCGAGGAAGCCATGCGCCACCAACCTTTCATGCACGAGGGGGCTCGCATTGATCTCCACCGCGAGGAGCAGTATGCGCGCACTGAAGTGCACGTGGGGACGTGTGCCCTCCTCGCCGCCACCAACTTCCCCTCCGAGCACCTCAACCCCGTCGGCATCGCGACGACCTTCGCACCCTTTGGCAAGGTGCTGGAAATCGACCTGCTGGTTCTTGCGGGGCGCGAGCTGGCCAGGGTGCGTGTTGTGGTGCGCCTCCGCAACCCGCGGGATGTGCCCTGTGACATCTGGCCTATCGGCACTCGATGGGGGGTCCGGGTGATCTCCGTCTGGCCGGTGCGCGCTTGGGCCGTCTCTGATTCCTTCACCAGGGAAGGGTTGTACCTTCCCTTCTTCCATGACCCGCCGCCGCCTTTTGCGCACAACTCCGCCATCCTTCAGGGGGCGCCTGCAGGGTGGGGGCGTAGTGGCATCGTCAACGCTTCCCCTTTCCTGGGGCACGGCCGTGGGGGCGGGCGGCGACTCGATTCGGTGCTGCGTGTGCTTGGCGCGCCGCCTCTCCCAGGCCTGAGTGGCGCTCTTCCCTTCCTTCCCCCCGCCCGGCCCCTCTCCCTGCCGCTCCTCTCCTCCTTCGTTCGCCCGTCTTCTCTGGATCGGAGAGCTCCCGCTCTTCGGTGACAATTGTCGAGCTGGGCGAGGACCCGCCTGCTGCTGATGAGGCGGGCGGTGGAGGCGAAGCCCGTCGCAGTCTCCGTCTAGCCGGGAAGGAGAGTGCAGCCTGGGTCAGCGTCGAGGCCAAGGATGTCAGGCTCAAAGCCCTAAAGGAAGCCCTGACGGGTTGCTCCACCAGGCTCAAGGCTAAAGCGGAGAAAGACAAGATTCTGGACGGTGTGCTTGCCCCCTTGAGCAAGAAAAAGGTGGCGGGCTTCGCTCTGCTGCCTCCATTCCACTGGCCCCGGTGACCGTCACCGCTGATGACTAGCGGCCTGACCTCTGTTACTGCCCGGGCGATGGCGAGCCCAAAGCCATCGTGTATCTGCCTCCCCTCGGGGTGGCTTGTATCTTTCGTTCTCTCTTTCCTGCACTTTGTTGGTGTTTCCCTTAGTTTGTTCTGCTACGGTGTGTGTCGTTGTAATGGGGAGTAATTCTGTGAGGACTATCCGCGTGCTGTCCTGGAATGTCCAGGGGTTGGGTTCTAAGGACAAATGTGATGTTGTCAAAAACCTCGTGGTTTCTGCGAATCCCAGTCTTGTTTGCCTTCAAGAGAGTAAGTTCTCTGCCCTCGACTCTCGTAAGGCTGTCACTTTTCTTCCGGGGCGCCTCTCGGATTTTGTCACCAAAGATGCGGACGGGAGCCGCGGAGGTGTGGTGACGGCCTAGGATCCTGCTCGCTACTCCCTGGTTTCCTCCTCTGAATCTCGCTTCTCTCTCACTGTCACGTTGGCCTGCTCTTCCTCGGCCGCGCGTGTGGCGATCACCAATGTCTACGGGCCCTCCGATCACTCCCTTGTGGATGATTTCATGGCCCTGCCTGCCGATATCTCGGACGCCTGGCTCGTTGTGGGTGATTTCAACCTCATCCGCGATCCGTCCGAGAAAAACAATGATCGCTTCGACGCGAGGCGTCCCGCTAAGTTTAACTCCTTGATCAACTCTACTTCCCTCCACGAGCTTCATCTTTCGGATCGTCTATACACCTGGACAAACCGTCAAAACCCCCCGACCCTTGCTCGGTTGGACAGGGCATTTTTTTGATAATAGGTGGGATGTGACTTTCCCTGACTCAACCCTCTCCTTCCTCCCGCGCACCACATCTGATCATGTCCCCCTTCTGGTGGCTGCGTCCACCAAAGTCCCTACCCCCTCTCGCTTCTTCTTTGAAAATGCTTGGTTAACCGACCCCCTTTTCCTCCCCTCCACTCTTCCTTCTTGGGTTAACACTGTCTGAGACACGGGCGCGGCTGGGATTCTTTCGGCCAAAAAGAAAGCGTTTAGGTTTGCTTCCAAAGCTTGGAAAAAGCGTCACCGGTACATCCCCACTTTTGATAACGACTGCCGGTTCTTGATCGGGTTCTTTGATTTTCTGGAGGAGATCCGTTCTCTAACTGCAGACGAATCTACGCTTCGAGGGGACGTGCGCCAAGCCCTTGCGAGCTCGATTCTCCGCCAAAGTGCTCACTGGCGTCAACGTGGGAAGCGTAGGGCGGTTTGCGAGGGGGACGAGAACACACAGTTCTTCCATGCGTCCGCCTCTCATCGACACCGCTGCAATACAATCGCCGCCCTGGAAGTCAAAGGGGTGCGTGTGGTCGATCATGCGGGGAAGGCCGCCGCTCTGCTGGGCTTCTTCACCAGCCACTTGGCCCAGGCGCGGCGGCCCGTCTGGCATTTCTCCCTCTCTGGGCTTTACGCCCACTCGACTCGGGTGGACGGCCCGTCCCTCGTCGCGCCTTTCTGCCGCGCTGAAATTAAGGCAGCGGTAGACGCGCTGGACCGCACCAGTGCGCCTGGCCCAGACGGGCTGGGCCCTGCCTTCTACCAGGCGGCTTGGCGTGAGGTGGCGGATGACATTCAGAGGTTGTTTGATGATCTTTGGTCAGGTTCTGCCTCCTTGGACGGGATTAACCAAGCTTATGTGGCTCTCCTCCCCAAGACAACCGGTGTGCCGACGCCGGCTGATTTCCGGCCTATCTCCCTGCAAAACGGAGATGTAAAAATCCTGTGCAGAGGGCTGACGGCCAGGCTTCAGAAGCAGATTGTGGCTCTAATCGATGAAGATCAGTCTGGTTTCGTGAAAGGGAGGAGTATCTCTGAAAACTTTGTCTTTGCCACTGAATTAGTCCAATGCTGCCACAGAAGGGGGGCGCCTGCGGTTATGCTGAAGTTGGACTTCTCCAAGGCCTTTGATTCAGTTAACTGGGAGAGTCTCCATTCCATCATGCAGGCTCGAGGCTTCCCGGCTGCGTGGTGTGACTGGATTGACGAGATCCTCCGCTCATCTCGCTCAGCGGTCATGCTAAATGGGGTTCCTGGGAGATGGTTTGATATGAAGTGTGGGCTCCGCCAGGGTGACCCGATCTCGCCCTACCTCTTCCTGATCGTTGCGGACGTGCTGCAGCAGCTGATCCGTCAGGACGCAGTGATGCGGCATCCGCTGGTGCCCGGCTCCCCGGCTGTTGTGCTTCAATATGCCGATGACACACTGATCATCATGAGGGCCTGCGAGGAGGGCGTGATTCGCCTCCGTCAGATCCTGGATGAGTTTGCTAAAGCGACCGGGCTGTGAATCAACTTTGCCAAGAGCACACTTGTTCCGATGCATGTTGAACAAGAAACCCAATGTGTGGTTGTTCGGGCGCTGGGCTGCTCGGTGGGGGCCTTCCCGCAAACGTATCTCGGTTTGCCACTGTCCTGGGAGAAATTGAAGTTCGCAGACTTTCTGCCGATGCTAGCCAAGGTCGACAAATATCTTGCTGGCTGGGCAGCGCGCCTCCTATCTCCTGCTGCGCGCCTGGTTCTTATCAACACAGTTCTTGATGCCTTACCAACCTACCCATGGCAGCTCTGCTCCTCCCCCCTTCTTTGATCAAAGAGCTGGATGTTGTGTGGAGGGCCTTTTTGTGGAATGTGGCCGAGAGAGCCTCGGGAGCACAATGCTTGGTTGCCTGAGATCAGGTTTGCCGCGCAAAAAGCGAGGGAGGTCTTGGGGTTCGCAGCCTTGCGGCTCAGAATGAGTGTCTCGTGCTGAAAATGGTTCATAGACTCCATGCTGCTCAACGTTCGCGATGGGCTGCTTGGGTCTGGGCGGAGGCAAATGGGCAATTGTTGCTTGGGAATGGTGGCCGTGCGCTGGGAGAGCAGGGCGTGGTTCTGTCCAAGCTTATCCCCCTGTACCGCGCTCTCTCGTCGGTGGATGCTAAAAATGGCCGCACTGTCTCCTTCTGGATGGACCGCTGGCTGCCTTGCGGCCCTCTTGCGACAGCGTTCCCCACGCTCTTCTCGCACTCCATCTCTGTTGAGGTGACGGTCTGGCAGGTGAGAGCTGACGGGCTACGCCGACACCTTGTCCCGCGCCTCACGCGCGTCGGAGAGCATGAACTGGCTGTGGTCTCGACCCTGATTTCGGCCACACCGGTCGGGGGAGGGGAGGACGAGTGGTCTCTCCTCCACGTCGCCC
>NC_041391.1:98462072-98467229 GCF_002162155.2 Triticum dicoccoides | reverse complement strand
CCAAAACATACCGACTGCTGCGGTTCGGTGGAAGGGTTTCGCAGTGGGCTCAGTTCATCTGGGATGCGCGTGTCCCGTCCAGAGTCAGGTACATTTGCATGTAGGCTTCAATGATGTATTTGTGGTGTCTTGCCCTCGAACTTGTAATGTAGTGGTGCATATGGTAGCTGTTTATGGAGCTAAACTAAGAGCTAGCTCACGTGAGATTTGGCTTGGACAGGTTCCTGACTTTGTAAAAAACGATGTTGCTATCGATGTGTCCAGCTCTGTTATGTAATGGAATGCTATGTGTTCCTTTCAAAAAAAAGAAAGAAAGTTCGGCAGCACATGCCACATCACACTGTAGTACAATAAATCCTAGAAAATAATAAAAATTACATCCATATCAGTACGACGACTCCAAACACTGAAACAAAGCCAAAGGTGCGCCGTTGTCATCGCCCCTCCCTCGCTGGAGCTGGGCAAACCTTATTGTAGTAGACAGCCAAAAAATCCTCGTGCTAAGGTCCAATAAAAACAACACATCGAAACAGCAACCACCTCCTATATATGCATGCTGATCGAGACCTCCCTCTCGCATCCAAACCACTCTATCTCATCTCACTCGATTGCATCTAACCTCACGTAGTACTTCCGGAATATTCTCAAAGGAGTGAAGATATGTCACAGTCTCGTGATGCAGCCGTCCGGGCCGAGGGTCTCCGCAGCGGCGGCGGCGGCGGCTTCAGCTGGGTCTTCGTCGCTGTGGTGTTCGTCTTGCTCACCTTCAACTCCGTCACGGCGGTGTACCACTCCAAGGGCGACCCGGCCATCGTCGCCTTCGTCGCCACCTCCTACGCCGACCTGGTTCTGCTCTTCTGCAGCCTCTGGCTCTATAACAGAGCGGCTGCAGGGTCGGCGTGGCGGAACCGGCTCAAGGCGTCGGTGTGGACTCTCACCACGCTGCTCACCTTCTCCTTCGCCTACATGGTCATGGTCACGGCTGAGCTAACCCTCCCCGTCGCGCTGCTCGTTTGGTTCATCGCGGCGGCCACCGGGATCGGCGCCTTTTCTGCCTTCTTCGAGCAGGGCAGGTACATACGCCGTAGAGTCTTTATTTGTCGTCCATTCACTTAGAAGCACAGCACCACGCGCCGCCGCCCGCCGCGGCTAAGTTGGTTGACGCCGCTCCTTGCCGAGCCCCCAGCTCCCCACAGCGACACCACGTAACCACCGGTCCACCGTGCCCAGTCCGTGCCGCCGCTTGCACCTGAACCGCACACACCGCTGTGCGCTTCTCAAAGCCATTCAATGGCCCGGGCTTTTGTGCCCTGCTGTCGCAGGACGTTGATTCTTACCTAGCCGCCGCGAGCTGTTCGATGTCGTTCTAGAGCGCGCGCTCTGGCACCGACGCTGGCGGTGCTCGCAGTGCGCACTCTGCGCCGCGCTCTGGTCGAGGTTGTTCACTGCGCGCTCGGCCGCCACCCACCCGCGCGCTGCTAGACGTTGTGTAAGTGTCAATAGTCAATACGGCGTTACTGCATGCAGCTCTACCCTGTCGTTGCGCGCCGCTTCTTAAGTTTTAACACCCGCCGCTGCCCCATGTTCGGCGTCGTTCTGCACTGCCCCATCCATGCTGAGGTGCTCTGCTGCCGCACACACTTCGTCGACATCCGCCGCGCTTGATGTCGGTCGACGCCGCGCGCTGGCGCGCCACTCACGGCACAGACGCACGCGCACGCGACTCTTGCCACTCGCTATGCCGTCGCATGCTGTCACACGCCGCTCGTCCGCACCCGCCGACCTGCCAATCGGCTGTGCCGGCCGCCGCCGAGCACAGTTGGTTAACTAAATTAACTGTGGCAAAAAGTATGCAGTTTATTCATTCATATGTAACTGTGGCTGAAAATGTTCCCCTTTTTTCGGTGCAGAACCAATCCATCACCGCATGAAACCATCCTGCTGCCACCGGCGTAGCCCCATGTTCTGCACAATATTGGAATACGCCTTTGAGATTCAGACGCTTGTGAAGTTGTGGGGTTAATATGGAGCTCGAATACTGCTGAGTCGTCTTCATCTTGTACAAATTAAGTTTACCATGAAAGCAAGAGCCGGCAGGCGCGTCTAAAGACTCTTCAGAATCGTTGATTTATCCTTGTCTCTGCCGGTTCAAATGCGTAACTGTAGTGGTTATGTAACCGCCAAGAAAGTAAAAGAATTGTGTGGTTTAGAAACGAGCGTGTGATCACTGCATCGTTATTACCATGCTATTTGCTTTGCTCGCTGCAGATTTGCTTAATTAATTTGCTGTATTTGGATTTTGGAGACGTATGCCCCTATTGCTAGCTTTGGCGCAGTGATAAACCTACTGCCTTGTGACCATGAGGTCATGGGTTTAAGTCCTGGAAACAGCCTCTTACAGAAATATAGGGAAAGGCTGCGTACTATAGACCCAAAGTGGTCGGACCCTTTCCTGGACCCTGCGCAAGTAGGAGCTACATGCACCAGGTTGCCCTTTTTATGCCCCTATTGCTAGCTTCTCGAGTTGTGGTTGTTATATTTTACCTCAGTTTAGCTATACATCAGGCCACTGAGTTTTTCATTTTGGGTCAGTCAAATTTGTTGCCGTTGATTTAATGTGCTTTATGATACGTGTGTAAGAGGTCTTTATGGATTTGACTGACGTCGTTGTTTATTCAGTCGATTTTCTGCCTTTCCTTGCTCCGTTCATGCTGCAGCCCGCATTCATGCATGTCTCCACTTCGTGACTGTTGCACCCACATGGATGGATGAAATGCATGCCAATTTTTTTGTGCGTGCATGCCCTTTTTGCTTGTTATTGCTTCTGTTTTTCTGCACGTGTTTGCTTTTGTTTTTTGTTTTTTTGTGTGTTTTGTTGAGTTTTCTTTTTTTTATGTGTATTTTTGGATGTTGAGTGTGTAAATGTATGCATGCAAGTGTTACATGTATACGTTGTAATAGAGTATGGAAATTTCACTGTTATATGTTTCTTCTTACATATTATAAAAAGTGCAATTTTTTTACTAATTGTAAGGAATTTTTTTGCTTTAAGTTTTATGTCACTTTATTTCTTATTTAAGGGTAATAGCAATGACACTAATTCATTCATGCTTTGGAATTATTTTTTATGTGAATTCTACTATTATATGTTTGTTCCTGCATATATATAAAACGTGCAATTTATGTGTAAATTGTGTGCAAATTTGAGCATGATTTATTTTTCATTGCTTTTTTTCTTAGAGGTTGATACCAATGCCTCTACTTCATTCTTTTTTAGAAAATGTTATTTTTTATTTTTTGTGTTTTAAGTAAGTAGACACGCAAATACTATACAACATGTGTGGAAATTATAGTAGAGTGTGAAATTGCAATATTATATGTTCCCTTTTTGTATATTACCAAAAGTGCAATTTCAGTGCAAACTTGTGTGCAATTTTTTTCTCTTTTTTTTCTTAAAGGTGTTCGTTATTCCCTCGTCGCGCCTTTCTGCCGCGCTGAAATTAAGGCAGCGGTAGACGCGCTGGACCGCACCAGTGCGCCTGGCCCGTACCAGGCGGCTTGGCGTGAGGTGGCGGATGACATTCAGAGGTTGTTTGATGATCTTTGGTCAGGTTCTGCCTCCTTGGACGGGATTAACCAAGCTTATGTGGCTCTCCTCCCCAAGACAACCGGTGTGCCGACGCCGGCTGATTTCCGGCCTATCTCCCTGCAAAACGGAGATGTAAAAATCCTGTGCAGAGGGCTGACGGCCAGGCTTCAGAAGCAGATTGTGGCTCTAATCGATGAAGATCAGTCTGGTTTCGTGAAAGGGAGGAGTATCTCTGAAAACTTTGTCTTTGCCACTGAATTAGTCCAATGCTGCCACAGAAGGGGGGCGCCTACGGTTATGCTGAAGTTGGACTTCTCCAAGGCCTTTGATTCAGTTAACTGGGAGAGTCTCCATTCCATCATGCAGGCTCGAGGCTTCCCGGCTACGTGGTGTGACTGGATTGACGAGATCCTCCGCTCATCTCGCTCGGCGGTCATGCTAAATGGGGTTCCTGGGAGATGGTTTGATATGAAGTGTGAGCTCCGCCAGGGTGACCCGATCTCGCCTTACCTCTTCCTGATCGTTGCGGACGTGCTGCAGCAGCTGATCCGTCAGGACGCAGTGATGCGGCATCCGCTGGTGCCCGGCTCCCCGGCTGTTGTGCTTCAATATGCCGATGACACACTGATCATCATGAGGGCCTGCGAGGAGGGCGTGATTCGCCTCCGTCAGATCCTGGATGAGTTTGCTAAAGCGACCGGGCTGTGGATCAACTTTGCCAAGAGCACACTTGTTCCGATGCATGTTGAACAAGAAACCCAATGTGTGGTTGTTCGGGCGCTGGGCTGCTCGGTGGGGGCCTTCCCGCAAACGTATCTCGGTTTGCCACTGTCCTGGGAGAAATTGAAGTTCGCAGACTTTCTGCCGATGCTAGCCAAGGTCGACAAATATCTTGCTGGCTGGGCGGCGCGCCTCCTATCTCCTGCTGCGCGCCTGGTTCTTATCAACGCAGTTCTTGATGCCTTACCAACCTACCCATGGCAGCTCTGCTCCTCCCCCCTTCTTTGATCAAAGAGCTGGATGTTGTGTGGAGGGCCTTTTTGTGGAATGTGGCCGAGAGAGCCTCGGGAGCACAATGCTTGGTTGCCTGAGATCAGGTTTGCCGCGCAAAAAGCGAGGGAGGTCTTGGGGTTCGCAGCCTTGCGGCTCAGAATGAGTGTCTCGTGCTGAAAATGGTTCATAGACTCCATGCTGCTCAACGTTCGCGATGGGCTGCTTGGGTCTGGGCGGAGGCAAATGGGCAATCGTTGCTTGGGAATGGTGGCCGTGCGCTGGGAGAGCAGGGCGTGGTTCTGTCCAAGCTTATCCCCCTGTACCGCGCTCTCTCGTCGGTGGATGCTAAAAATGGCCGCACTGTCTCCTTCTGGATGGACCGCTGGCTGCCTTGCGGCCCTCTTGCGACAGCGTTCCCCACGCTCTTCTCGCACTCCATCTCTGTTGAGGTGACGGTCTGGCAGGTGAGAGCTGACGGGCTACGCCGACACCTTGTCCCGTGCCTCACGCGCGTCGGAGAGCATGAACTGGCTGTGGTCTCGACCCTGATTTCGGCCACACCGGTCGGGGGAGGG
>NC_041391.1:98461132-98461688 GCF_002162155.2 Triticum dicoccoides | reverse complement strand
CTGCCAAAACATACCGACTGCTGCGGTTCGGTGGAAGGGTTTCGCAGTGGGCTCAGTTCATTTGGGATGCGCGTGTCCCGTCCAGAGTCAGGTTCTTCTGCTGGCTAATGGTGCAGCGACGCATCCACACACGAGACGTGCTGCCGCGGAAGCACATTGTGGAGGAGGCCGAAGCCGGATGCCCGATCTGCGAAAGGGCGCCGGAGAGCGCGGACCATCTGGTCTTCTCCTGCCCGTTCGCGGCAGCTTTCTGGCAGCGTGTTGGTGTGGGCATCGATGGCGCGACGGTTGACTGCCTGGATCAACTGGCCTCTTCGGCGAGCTCGGTCGTTGGCTCCGCCCGTGACTTTGCCATGCTATGCTGTTGGCACTTATGGAAACATAGAAATGCGGTGGTGTTTCAGAGACTGCACCCGTCTCTCGCCCGGTTGCTAGGGTGCTGCCGGGAGGACGCTCTCCTGTGGCGGGGGCGTCTGAAAACAACTGACCGGGACCATGTCGATGCTTGGTTGTCGGCCCTGGGATAGAAAACAGTGTGTGTGCCTGTTCTAGCTTA
>NC_041391.1:98455009-98460849 GCF_002162155.2 Triticum dicoccoides | reverse complement strand
TTCTCTTGCTAGGCGTCTTGATTGATGCTTGTAATCTTTGGGGTTCACACCTCCTTGATTAATATATTCAGGTGGGGGAAACTCTCCCCCCCACCCTTTGAAAATTCAAAAAAAATCAGAGATATTCAGGTACATTTGCATGTAGGCTTCAATGATGTATTTGTGGTGTCTTGCCCTCGAACTTGTAATGTAGTGGTGCATATGGTAGCTGTTTATGGAGCTAAACTAGGAGCTAGCTCACGTGAGATTTGGCTTGGACAGGTTCCTGACTTTGTAAAAAACGATGTTGCTATCGATGTGTCCAGCTCTGTTATGTAATGGAATGCTATGTGTTCCTTTCAAAAAAAAGAAAGAAAGTTCGGCAGCACATGCCACATCACACTGTAGTACAATAAATCCTAGAAAATAATAAAAATTACATCCATATCAGTACGACGACTCCAAACACTGAAACAAAGCCAAAGGTGCGCCGTTGTCATCGCCCCTCCCTCGCTGGAGCTGGGCAAACCTTATTGTAGTAGACAGCCAAAAAATCCTCGTGCTAAGGTCCAATAAAAACAACACATCGAAACAGCAACCACCTCCTATATATGCACGCTGATCGAGACCTCCCTCTCGCATCCAAACCACTCTATCTCATCTCACTCGATTGCATCTAACCTCACGTAGTACTTCCGGAATATTCTCAAAGGAGTGAAGATATGTCACAGTCTCGTGATGCAGCCGTCCGGGCCGAGGGTCTCCGCAGTGGCGGCGGCGGCGGCTTCAGCTGGGTCTTCGTCGCTGTGGTGTTCGTCTTGCTCACCTTCAACTCCGTCATGGCGGTGTACCACTCCAAGGGCGACCCGGCCATCGTCGCCTTCGTCGCCACCTCCTACGCCGACCTGGTTCTGCTCTTCTGCAGCCTCTGGCTCTATAACAGAGCGGCTGCAGGGTCGGCGTGGCGGAACCGGCTCAAGGCGTCGGTGTGGACTCTCACCACGCTGCTCACCTTCTCCTTCACCTACATGGTCATGGGCACGGCTGGGCTAACCCTCCCCGTCGCGCTGCTCGTTTGGTTCATCGCGGCGGCCACCGGGATCGGCGCCTTTTCTGCCTTCTTCGAGCAGGGCAGGTACATACGCCGTAGAGTCTTTATTTGTCGTCCATTCACTTAGAAGCACAGCACCACGCGCCGCCGCCCGCCGCGGCTAAGTTGGTTGACGCCGCTCCTTGCCGAGCCCGCAGCTCCCCACAGCGACACCACGTAACCACCGGTCCACCGTGCCCAGTCCGTGCCGCCGCTTGCACCTGAACCGCACACACCGCTGCGCGCTTCTCAAAGCCATTCAATGGCCCGGGCTTTTGTGCCCTGCTGTTGCAGGACGCTGATTCTTACCTAGCCGCCGCGAGCTGTTCGATGTCGTTCTAGAGCGCGCGCTCTGGCACCGACGCTGGCGGTGCTCGCAGTGCGCACTCTGCGCCGCGCTCTGGTCAAGGTTGTTCACTGCGCGCTCGGCCGCCACCCACCCGCGCGCTGCTAGACGTTGTGTAAGTGTCAATAGTCAATACGGCGTTACTGCATGCAGCTCTACCCTGTCGTTGCGCGCCGCTTCTTAAGTTTTAACACCCGCCGCTGCCCCATGTTCGGCGTCGTTCTGCACTGCCCCATCCATGCTGAGGTGCTCTGCTGCCGCACACACTTCGTCGACATCCGCCGCGCTTGATGTCGGTCGACGCCGCGCGCTGGCGCGCCACTCACGGCACAGACGCACGCGCACGCGACTCTTGCCGCTCGCTATGCCGTCGCATGCTGTCACACGCCGCTCGTCCGCACCCGCCGACCTGCCAATCGGCTGTGCCGGCCGCCGCCGAGCACAGTTGGTTAACTAAATTAACTGTGGCAAAAAGTATGCAGTTTATTCATTCATATGTAACTGTGGCTGAAAATGTTCCCCTTTTTTCGGTGCAGAACCAATCCATCACCGCATGAAACCATCCTGCTGCCACCGGCGTAGCCCCATGTTCTGCACAATATTGGAATACGCCTTTGAGATTCAGACGCTTGTGAAGTTGTGGGGTTAATATGGAGCTTGAATACTGCTGAGTCGTCTTCATCTTGTACAAATTAAGTTTACCATGAAAGCAAGAGCCGGCAGGCGCGTCTAGAGACTCTTCAGAATCGTTGATTTATCCTTGTCTCTGCCGGTTCAAATGCGTAACTGTAGTGGTTATGTAACCGCCAAGAAAGTAAAAGAATTGTGCGGTTTAGAAACGAGCGTGTGATCACTGCATCGTTATTACCATGCTATTTGCTTTGCTCGCTGCAGATTTGCTTAATTAATTTGCTGTATTTGGATTTTGGAGACGTATGCCCCTATTGCTAGCTTTGGCGCAGTGATAAACCTACTGCCTTGTGACCATGAGGTCATGGGTTCAAGTCCTGGAAACAGCCTCTTACAGAAATATAGGGAAAGGCTGCGTACTATAGACCCAAAGTGGTCGGACCCTTTCCTGGACCCTGCGCAAGTGGGAGCTACATGCACCAGGTTGCCCTTTTTATGCCCCTATTGCTAGCTTCTCGAGTTGTGGTTGTTATATTTTACCTCACTTTAGCTATACATCAGGCCACTGAGTTTTTCATTTTGGGTCAGTCAAATTTGTTGCCGTTGATTTAATGTGCTTTATGATACGTGTGTAAGAGGTCTTTATGGATTTGACTGACGTCGTTGTTTATTCAGTCGATTTTCTGCCTTTCCTTGCTCCGTTCATGCTGCAGCCCGCATTCATGCATGTCTCCACTTCGTGACTGTTGCACCCACATGGATGGATGAAATGCATGCCAATTTTTTTGTGCGTGCATGCCCTTTTTGCTTGTTATTGCTTCTGTTTTTCTGCACGTGTTTGCTTTTGTTTTTTGTTTTTTTGTGTGTTTTGTTGAGTTTTCTTTTTTTTATGTGTATTTTTGGATGTTGAGTGTGTAAATGTATGCATGCAAGTGTTACATGTATACGTTGTAATAGAGTATGGAAATTTCACTGTTATATGTTTCTTCTTACATATTATAAAAAGTGCAATTTTTTTACTAATTGTAAGGAATTTTTTTGCTTTAAGTTTTATGTCACTTTATTTCTTATTTAAGGGTAATAGTAATGACACTAATTCATTCATGCTTTGCAAATTATTTTTTATGTGAATTCTACTATTATATGTTTGTTCCTGCATATATATAAAACGTGCAATTTATGTGTAAATTGTGTGCAAATTTGAGCATGATTTATTTTTCATTGCTTTTTTTCTTAGAGGTTGATACCAATGCCTCTACTTCATTCTTTTTTAGAAAATGTTATTTTTTATTTTTTGTGTTTTAAGTAAGTAGACACGCAAATACTATACAACATGTGTGGAAATTATAGTAGAGTGTGAAATTGCAATATTATATGTTCCCTTTTTGTATATTACTAAAAGTGCAATTTCAGTGCAAACTTGTGTGCAATTTTTTTCTCTTTTTTTCTTAAAGGTGTTCGTTATTCCCTCGTTGCGCCTTTCTGCCGCGCTGAAATTAAGGCAGCGATAGACGCGCTGGACCGCACCAGTGCGCCTGGCCCAGACGGGCTGGGCCCTGCCTTCTACCAGGCGGCTTGGCGTGAGGTGGCGGATGACATTCAGAGGTTGTTTGATGATCTTTGGTCAGGTTCTGCCTCCTTGGACGGGATTAACCAAGCTTATGTGGCTCTCCTCCCCAAGACAACCGGTGTGCTGACGCCGGCTGATTTCCGGCCTATCTCCCTGCAAAACGGAGATGTAAAAATCCTGTGCAGAGGGCTGACGGCCAGGCTTCAGAAGCAGATTGTGGCTCTAATCGATGAAGATCAGTCTGGTTTCGTGAAAGGGAGGAGTATCTCTGAAAACTTTGTCTTTGCCACTGAATTAGTCCAATGCTGCCACAGAAGGGGGGCGCCTGCGGTTATGCTGAAGTTGGACTTCTCCAAGGCCTTTGATTCAGTTAACTGGGAGAGTCTCCATTCCATCATGCAGGCTCGAGGCTTCCCGGCTGCGTGGTGTGACTGGATTGACGAGATCCTCCGCTCATCTCGCTCGGCGGTCATGCTAAATGGGGTTCCTGGGAGATGGTTTGATATGAAGTGTGGGCTCCGCCAGGGTGACCCGATCTCGCCTTACCTCTTCCTGATCGTTGCGGACGTGCTGCAGCAGCTGATCCGTCAGGACGCAGTGATGCGGCATCCGCTGGTGCCCGGCTCCCCTGCTGTTGTGCTTCAATATGCCGATGACACACTGATCATCATGAGGGCCTGCGAGGAGGGCGTGATTCGCCTCCGTCAGATCCTGGATGAGTTTGCTAAAGCGACCGGGCTGTGGATCAACTTTGCCAAGAGCACACTTGTTCCGATGCATGTTGAACAAGAAACCCAATGTGTGGTTGTTCGGGCGCTGGGCTGCTCGGTGGGGGCCTTCCCGCAAACGTATCTCGGTTTGCCACTGTCCTGGGAGAAATTGAAGTTCGCAGACTTTCTGCCGATGCTAGCCAAGGTCGACAAATATCTTGCCGGCTGGGCGGCGCGCCTCCTATCTCCTGCTGCGCGCCTGGTTCTTATCAACGCAGTTCTTGATGCCTTACCAACCTACCCATGGCAGCTCTGCTCCTCCCCCCTTCTTTGATCAAAGAGCTGGATGTTGTGTGGAGGGCCTTTTTGTGGAATGTGGCCGAGAGAGCCTCGGGAGCACAATGCTTGGTTGCCTGAGATCAGGTTTGCCGCGCAAAAAGCGAGGGAGGTCTTGGGGTTCGCAGCCTTGCGGCTCAGAATGAGTGTCTCGTGCTGAAAATGGTTCATAGACTCCATGCTGCTCAACGTTCGCGATGGGCTGCTTGGGTCTGGGCGGAGGCAAATGGGCAATCGTTGCTTGGGAATGGTGGCCGTGCGCTGGGAGAGCAGGGCGTGGTTCTGTCCAAGCTTATCCCCCTGTACCGCGCTCTCTCGTCGGTGGATGCTAAAAATGGCCGCACTGTCTCCTTCTGGATGGACCGCTGGCTGCCTTGCGGCCCTCTTGCGACAGCGTTCCCCACGCTCTTCTCGCACTCCATCTCTGTTGAGGTGACGGTCTGGCAGGTGAGAGCTGACGGGCAACGCCGACACCTTGTCCCGCGCCTCACGCGCGTCGGAGAGCATGAACTGCCTGTGGTCTCGACCCTGATTTCGGCCACACCGGTCGGGGGAGGGGAGGACGAGCGGTCTCTCCTCCACGTCGCCCGCCTTGGGGGGGGGGGCTTGTCGTCTGCCAAAACATACCGACTGCTGCGGTTCGGTGGAAGGGTTTCGCAGTGGGCTCAGTTCATCTGGGATGCGCGTGTCCCGTCCAGAGTCAGGTTCTTCTGCTGGCTAATGGTGCAGCGACGCATCCACACACGAGACGTGCTGCTGCGGAAGCACATTATGGAGGAGGCCGAAGCCGGATGCCCGATCTGCGAAAGGGCGCCGGAGAGCGCGGACCATCTGGTCTTCTCCTGCCCGTTCGCGGCAGCTTTCTGGCAGCGTGTTGGTGTGGGCATCGATGGTGCGACGGTTGACTGCCTGGATCAACTGGCCTCTTCGGCGAGCTCGGTCGTTGGCTCCGCCCGTGACTTTGCCATGCTATGCTGTTGGCACTTATGGAAACATAGAAATGCGGTGGTGTTTCAGAGACTGCGCCCGTCTCTCGCCCGGTTGCTAGGGTGCTGCCGGGAGGACGCTCTCCTGTGGCGGGGGCGTCTGAAAACAACTGACCGGGACCATGTTGATGCTTGGTTGTCGGCCCTGGGATAGAAAACAGTGTGTGTGCCTGTTCTAGCTTATCTCCTCCCC
>NC_041391.1:98433928-98454064 GCF_002162155.2 Triticum dicoccoides | reverse complement strand
ATTCAAAAAAAAATATTCAGAGATATTCAGGTACATTTGCATGTAGGCTTCAATGATGTATTTGTGGTGTCTTGCCCTCGAACTTGTAATGTAGTGGTGCATATGGTAGCTGTTTATGGAGCTAAACTAGGAGCTAGCTCACGTGAGATTTGGCTTGGACAGGTTCCTGACTTTGTAAAAAACGATGTTGCTATCGATGTGTCCAGCTCTGTTATGTAATGGAATGCTATGTGTTCCTTTCAAAAAAAAGAAAGAAAGTTCGGCAGCACATGCCACATCACACTGTAGTACAATAAATCCTAGAAAATAATAAAAATTACATCCATATCAGTACGACGACTCCAAACACTGAAACAAAGCCAAAGGTGCGCCGTTGTCATCGCCCCTCCCTCGCTGGAGCTGGGCAAACCTTATTGTAGTAGACAGCCAAAAAATCCTCGTGCTAAGGTCCAATAAAAACAACACATCGAAACAGCAACCACCTCCTATATATGCACGCTGATCGAGACCTCCCTCTCGCATCCAAACCACTCTATCTCATCTCACTCGATTGCATCTAACCTCACGTAGTACTTCCGGAATATTCTCAAAGGAGTGAAGATATGTCACAGTCTCGTGATGCAGCCGTCCGGGCCGAGGGTCTCCGCAGTGGCGGCGGCGGCGGCTTCAGCTGGGTCTTCGTCGCTGTGGTGTTCGTCTTGCTCACCTTCAACTCCGTCATGGCGGTGTACCACTCCAAGGGCGACCCGGCCATCGTCGCCTTCGTCGCCACCTCCTACGCCGACCTGGTTCTGCTCTTCTGCAGCCTCTGGCTCTATAATAGAGCGGCTGCAGGGTCGGCGTGGCGGAACCGGCTCAAGGCGTCGGTGTGGACTCTCACCACGCTGCTCACCTTCTCCTTTGCCTACATGGTCATGGGCACGGCTGGGCTAACCCTCCCCGTCGCGCTGCTCGTTTGGTTCATCGCGGCGGCCACCGGGATCGGCGCCTTTTCTGCCTTCTTCGAGCAGGGCAGGTACATACGCCGTAGAGTCTTTATTTGTCGTCCATTCACTTAGAAGCACAGCACCACGCGCCGCCGCCCGCCGCGGCTAAGTTGGTTGACGCCGCTCCTTGCCGAGCCCGCAGCTCCCCACAGCGACACCACGTAACCACCGGTCCACCGTGCCCAGTCCGTGCCGCCGCTTGCACCTGAACCGCACACACCGCTGCGCCCTTCTCAAAGCCATTCAATGGCCCGGGCTTTTGTGCCCTGCTGTCGCAGGACGCTGATTCTTACCTAGCCGCCGCGAGCTGTTCGATGTCGTTCTAGAGCGCGCGCTCTGGCACCGACGCTGGCGGTGCTCGCAGTGCGCACTCTGCGCCGCGCTCTGGTCGAGGTTGTTCACTGCGCGCTCGGCCGTCACCCACCCGCGCGCTGCTAGACGTTGTTTAAGTGTCAATAGTCAATACGGCGTTACTGCATGCAGCTCTACCCTGTCGTTGCGCGCCGCTTCTTAAGTTTTAACACCCGCCGCTGCCCCATGTTCGGCGTCGTTCTGCACTGCCCCATCCATGCTGAGGTGCTCTGCTGCCGCACACACTTCGTCGACATCCGCCGCGCTTGATGTCGGTCGACGCCGCGCGCTGGCGCGCCACTCACGGCACAGACGCACGCGCACGCGACTCTTGCCGCTCGCTATGCCGTCGCATGCTGTCACACGCCGCTCGTCCGCACCCGCCGACCTGCCAATCGGCTGTGCCGGCCGCCGCCGAGCACAGTTGGTTAACTAAATTAACTGTGGCAAAAAGTATGCAGTTTATTCATTCATATGTAACTGTGGCTGAAAATGTTCCCCTTTTTTCGGTGCAGAACCAATCCATCACCGCATGAAACCATCCTGCTGCCACCGGCGTAGCCCCATGTTCTGCACAATATTGGAATACGCCTTTGAGATTCAGACGCTTGTGAAGCTGTGGGGTTAATATGGAGCTCGAATACTGCTGAGTCGTCTTCATCTTGTACAAATTAAGTTTACCATGAAAGCAAGAGCCGGCAGGCGCGTCTAGAGACTCTTCAGAATCGTTGATTTATCCTTGTCTCTGCCGGTTCAAATGCGTAACTGTAGTGGTTATGTAACCGCCAAGAAAGTAAAAGAATTGTGCAGTTCAGAAACGAGCGTGTGATCACTGCATCGTTATTACCATGCTATTTGCTTTGCTCGCTGCAGATTTGCTTAATTAATCTGCTGTACTTGGATTTTGGAGACGTATGCCCCTATTGCTAGCTTTGGCGCAGTGATAAACCTACTGCCTTGTGACAATGAGGTCATGGGTTCAAGTCCTGGAAACAACCTCTTACAGAAATGTAGGGAAAGGCTGCGTACTATAGACCCAAAGTGGTCGGACCCTTTCCTGGACCCTGCGCAAGTGGGAGCTACATGCAACAGGTTGCCCTTTTTATGCCCCTATTGCTAGCTTCTCGAGTTGTGGTTGTTATATTTTACCTCAGTTTAGCTATACATCAGGCCACTGAGTTTTTCATTTTGGGTCAGTCAAATTTGTTGCCGTTGATTTAATGTGCTTTATGATACGTGTGTAAGAGGTCTTTATGGATTTGACTGACGTCGTTGTTTATTCAGTCGATTTTATGCCTTCCCTTGCTCCGTTCATGCTGCAGCCCGCATTCATGCATGTCTCCACTTCGTGACTGTTGCACCCACATGGATGGATGAAATGCATGCCAATTTTTTTGTGCGTGCATGCCCTTTTTGCTTGTTATTGCTTCTGTTTTTCTCCACGTGTTTGCTTTTGTTTTTTGTTTTTTTTGTGTGTTTTTTTGAGTTTTCTTTTTTTTTATGTGTATTTTTGGATGTTGAGTGTGTAAATGTATGCATGCAAGTGTTACATGTATACATTGTAATAGAGTATGGAAATTTCACTGTTATATGTTTCTTCTTACATATTATAAAAAGTGCAATTTTTTTACTAATTGTAAGGAATTTTTTTGCTTTAAGTTTTATGTCACTTTATTTCTTATTTAAGGGTAATAGCAATGACACTAATTCATTCATGCTTTGGAAATTATTTTTTATGTGAATTCTACTATTATATGTTTGTTCCTGCATATATATAAAACGTGCAATTTATGTGTAAATTGTGTGCAAATTTGAGCATGATTTATTTTTCATTGCTTTTTTTCTTAGAGGTTGATACCAATGCCTCTACTTCATTCTTTTTTAGAAAATGTTATTTTTTTGTGTGTTTTAAGTAAGTAGACACGCAAATACTATACAACATGCGTGGAAATTATAGTAGAGTGTGAAATTGCAATATTATATGTTCCCTTTTTGTATATTACTAAAAGTGCAATTTCAGTGCAAACTTGTGTGCAATTTTTTTCTCTTTTTTTTCGTAAAGGTGTTCGTTATTCCCTAGAAAACTTCATTGTTTTGATTTTGTTTTAGTTTTTATTCATTTTCTTTCTTCTTGAAGGGTTTCATTCTTCCATAGAAAACTTCATTATTTTGTTTTTTATTCTTCTTTCTTTAAGTGCAATACCGATATCATTCCACTATTATATGTTTATTCTTGCATATTACAAAAAGTACAATTTATGTATAAACTGTGTGCAAATTTGTCCTTTTTAATTTTCTTCTTCTTAAAAGAAAATACTAATGACACTAATTCATTGTTTCTTAAACAACACTTTTTTTATTTTTCCGTGTGTAAGTATAAATGTAAGCACTATGCAATATGTGTGTATATTATCCTCCGCTCTTAAATATAAGTCTTCTTAGAGATTCCAATATGAAGTACATACAGATGTATATAGACATATTTTGGAGTGTAGATCCACTCATTTTGCTCTGTATACACTCCATATTGAAATCTCTTAAAAGACTTATATTTAGAAACGGGGCGAGTACTAGATTGTCAAAAATTGCACTATTATATGTCTATTCTTTCTGTATTACCAAAAGTGTGATTCGAATATAATGTTGTGTGCAAGTTTTTTTCACTTTCTTTATTCTTAATGGGCAATACCAGTGCTACTAATATATTATTGCTTAGAAAAATTCATTATATTTATTTTGTTAATTTTTATATCATATATAATTTCTGAAAACATATAAAAACATGGTGTGTGCATTTATGTGCAATGCATGTACTCATCTCCATCCAGCTGAAAAGTAATGCATGCATGTTAGTGAGACCCACCGTCATCCATGCATGACATGGGAACAATTGCTTGAACGCATGCATGCATGTACCCCCCAGCCAGGCCAAGTGTCGTTGCCACCAGAATGAATCCGGCGTATAAAAAAAAGTGACTGACCCTAAAAAAGAATCAGTCGACTGGCACGTAGCCAGTCCCATTTTACCTTGACCTCTGCACACATAGATGGTGCCGAGTCCAGTTCGCACATGCAGCATGATACGTCCATTTTGTACCATGTTTTTATATCAATATTTATTGCATTATGGGCTGTTTTTACACGTTATATATCAATATTTATGGCTATTCTCTCTTATTTTGTAAGGTTTACCATGAAGAGGGGGAATGCCGGCAGCTGGAATTCTGGCTGAAAAGGGAGTAAACATTGGAAACATATTCTGCACTGCTCCAAAAGACCTGAGACTCCACGAAACTTATTTTTGGAATTAATAAGAATTATTGAGCGGAAGAAATACACCAGGGGGCCCACACCATGTCCAGGAGGGTGGGGGGCGCGCCCACCCCTTCTGGGCGCGCCCCCTGTCTCCTGGGCCCCCTGGTGGCCTCCCGATGTCCCTCTTCTGCTATATGAAGGGTTTTATCCTGGAAAAAATCGTGGGCAAGCATCCGAGACGAAACTCTGCCGTCACGAGGCGGAACCTTGGCGGAACCAATCTAGAGCTCCGACAGAGCTGTTCTGCCGGGGATACTTCCCTCCGGGAGGGGGAAATCATCACCAACGATCCTCTCATTGGGAGGGGGTCAATCTCCATCAACATCTTCACCAGCACCATCTCCTCTCAAACCCTAGTTCATCTCTTGTATCCAATCTTGTATGCAAAACCACAAATTGGTACTTGTGGGTTGCTAGTAGTGTTGATTACTCCTTGTAGTTGATACTTATTGGTTTACTTGGTGGAAGATCATATGTTCAGATCCTTAATGCATATTATTACACCTCTGATTATGAACATGAATATGCTTTGTGAGTAGTTACGTTTGTTACTGAGGACATGGGTGAAGTCTTGCTATTAGTAGTCATGTGAATTTGGTATTCGTTTGATATTTTGATATAAGATGTATGTTGTCTTTCCTCTAGTGGTGTCATGTGAACATCGACTACATGATACTTCACCATTATTAGGGCCTAGAGGAAGGCATTGGGAAGTAATAAGTAGATGATGGATTGCTAGAGTGACAGAAGCTTAAACCTAGTTTATGCGTTGCTTCATTAGGGGCTGATTTGGATCCAAATGTTTAATGTTGTGGTTAGGTTTACCTTAATACTCTTGTTGTAGTTGCGGATGCTTGTAATAGTGGTTAATCATAAATGGGATGCTTGTCCAAGTAAGGACAGTACCCAAGCACCGGTCCACCCACATATCAAATTATCAAAGTAACGAACGCGAATCGTATGAGTGTGATGAAACTAGCCTGACGATAATTCCCATGTGTCTTCAGGAGCGCTTTTCTCATTATAAGACATTGTCCAGGCTTGTCCTTTGCTACAAAAATGATTGGGCCACCTTGCTGCACCTTATTTAATTTTATTGCTTGTTACTCTCTACAATTTATCTTATCACAAAACATACCCACAATTTCAGTGCTTGCAGAGAAAACCTTACTGAAAACCGCTTATCATTTCCTTTTGCTCCTCATTGGGTTCGACACTCTTACTTATCGAAAGGACTACGATAGATCCCCTACACTTGTGGGTCATCAAGACTCTTTTCTGGCACCGTTGCCGAAGAGTAGCGCTTTTGGTGAGTGGAACTTGATAAGGAAACATTTATATGGTGTGCTGAAATTTTCTGTTACTTGTCACTATGGAAACTAATCCTTTGAGGGGCTTGTTCGGGGTATCTTCACCCCAACTAGAAGAGCAAAGAGTTGCTCCTCAACCTACTGAAATTTATGAAAATATTTATTTTGAGATTCCTTCGGGTATGATAGAGAAACTGTTAGCTAATCCATTTACAAGAGACGGAACATTGCATCCTGATTTACACCTTATCTTTGTGGATGAAGTTTGCGGATTATTTAAGCTTGCAGGTATTCTCGATGATGTTGTCAAAAGGAAGGTCTTCCCTTTATCTTTGAAGGGAGATGCATTGACATGGTATAGGCTATGTGATGATACGAGATCTTGGAATTATAAACGATTGAAGTTGGAATTTCACCAGAAGTTCTATCATATGCATCTTGTTCATCGTGATCGTAATTACATATATAATTCCTGGCCTCGCGAAGGAGAAAGCATCGCTCAAGCTTGGGGGAGGCTTAAGTCAATGTTATATTCATGCCCCAATCATGAGCTTTCCAGAGAAATGATTATTCAAAAATTTTATGCTCGGCTTTCTCTCAATAATCGCACCATGAAGACTATTGAATTCAAATGGGACTTATTGGAAAGAATTAAACATAACTCTGAAGATTGGGGTTCCGACGATGGTAATGAGTCAGGTATGACACCTAAGTTTGATTTTGTTAAATCTTTTATGGATACCGATGTTTTTTGTGGATTTAGCGCTAAATATGGACTTGACTCTGAGATAGTAGCTACTTTTTGTGAATCTTTCGCTACTCACGTTGATCTCCCTAAGGAGAAATGGTTTAAATATAATCCTCTCGTTGAAGTAAAAGTAGTTGCACCTATTAAAGTTGAAGAAAAGACTATTACTTATAGTGATCCTATTATTCCTACTACTTATGTTGAGAAACCACCTTTTCCTATTAGGATAAAGGATCATGCTAAAACTTCGACTGTTGTTCGTAAGAGTAATACTAGAACTTATACACCTCCTGAGCAAATTAAAGTTGAACCTAATAATTCTATGGTTAAAGATCTCTTGGATGATAATTTAGATGGGCATGTCATCTACTTTTATGGTGAAACTGCTAATATTGCAAAACCAGATGCTAAGATACATAGACCTGTTATAGGCATGCCTGTTATTTCTGTTAAAATAGGAGATCATTGTTATCATGGCTTATGTGATATGGGTGCTAGCGCTAGTGCAATACCCTATGATTTATATAAAGAAATTATGCATGACATCGCACCTCTTGAGTTAGAAGATATTGATGTTACTATCAAGGTTGCTAATAGAGATACTATTTCACCAATTGGGATTGTTAGAGATGTTGAAGTCTTGTGTGGGAAGGTTAAATATCCTGCTGATTTTCTTGTTCTTACTTCCCCTCAAGATGACTTTTGTCCCATTATATTTGGTAGAACCTTCTTGAACACTGTTAAAGCTAGAATTGATTGCGAAAAGGATATTGTTACGATTGGCTTGGATGATATGACTCATGAGTTTAATTTTGCTAAATTTCGTAGACAGCCCCGTGATAAAGAATTATCTAGTAAAGATGAAATAATCGGTCTTGCTTCTATTGTCGTGCCTCCTACTGATCTGTTAGAACAATATTTGCTAGACCATGAAAATGATTTGTTCGTGAAAGAAAGAAGGGAAATGGATGAAGTGTTCCTTAAACAGGAACCTATTCTGAAACATAACTTACCTGTTGAAATCTTAGGGGATCCTCGTCCACCCAAGGGTGATCCCGTGTTTGAGCTAAAACCATTACATGATAATCTTAAATATGCTTATCTTGATGAAAAGGAAATATATCCTGTTATTATTAGTGCTAACCTTTCAGAGCATGAAGAGGAAAGATTATTGAAAACTCTGAAGAAGCACCGGGCTGCTATTGGGTATACTCTGAATGATCTTAAGGGCATTAGTCCCACTCTATGTCAACACAAAATTAAAGTGGAAAAAGATGCCAAACCAGTTAGAGATCCTCAACGAAGATTAAGTCCTAAGATGAAAGAAGTGGTAAGATATAATATATTAAAGCTCCTCGAGGCAGGTATAATTTATCCCGTTGCTGATAGTGAATGGGTAAGCCCTGTCCATTGTGTTCCTAAAAAGGGAGGTATTACTATTGTTCCTAATGATAAAGATGAATTTATTCCACAAAGAATTATTACAGGTTATAGGATGGTAATTGATTTTCGTAAACTAAATAAAGCTACTAAGAAAGGTCATTATCCTTTACCTTTTAATTGATCAAATGCTAGAAAGACTATCTAAACATACACATTTCTGCTTTCTAGATGGTTATTCTGGTTTCTCTCAAATACCTGTATCAGCGGAAGATCAATCAAAAACTACTTTTACTTGCCCTTTCGGTACTTTTGCTTATAGAAGTATGCCTTTTGGTTTATGTAATGCACCTGCTACCTTTCAAAGATGTATGATGGCTATATTCTCTGACTTTTGTGAAAAGATTTGTGAAGTATTCATGGATGATTTCTCCGTTTATGGATCTTCTTTTGATGATTGCTTGAGCAACCTAGATCGAGTTTTGCAGAGATGTGAAGACACTAGTCTTGTCTTGAATTGGGAAAAGTGCCACTTTATGGTTAATGAAGGCATTGTCTTGGGGCACAAGATCTCCGAGAGAGGTATTGAAATTGATAAAGCTAAAGTTGATACTATTGAAAAGATGCCATGTCCCAAGGACATAAAAGGTATAAGAAGTTTCCTTGGTCATGCCGGTTTTTACAGGAGGTTCATTAAGGACTTTTCTAAAATCTCTAGGTCTCTGACTAATTTATTGCAAAAAGATATTCCTTTTGTCTTTGATGACGATTGTGTAGAAGCATTTGAAATACTTAAGAAAGCTTTGATCATTGCACCTATTGTTCAGCCACCTGATTGGAATTTACCTTTTGAAATTATGTGTGATGCTAGTGATTATGCTGTAGGTGTCGTTCTAGGGCAAAGAGTTGATAAGAAATTAAATGTTATCCAGTATGCTAGTAAAACTCTTGATACTGCCCAGAGAAATTATGCTACTACTGAAAAAGAATTCTTAGCAGTTGTGTTTGCATGTGATAAGTTTAGACCTTATATTGTTGATTCCAAAGTTACTATTCACACTGATCATGCTGCTATTAAATATCTTATGGAAAAGAAAGATGCTAAGCCTAGACTCATTAGATGGGTTCTCTTGCTCCAAGAATTTGACTTGCATATTATTGATAGAAAGGGAGCTGAGAACCCCATTGCAGACAACTTGTCTAGCTTAGAGAATGTTCTTGATGACCCAATACCTATTGATGATAGCTTTCCTGATCAACAATTAGCGGTCGTTAATGCTTCTCGTATTGCTCCTTGGTATGCTGATTATGCTAATTACATTGTTGCTAAATTTATACCAATGAGTTTCACATACCAGCAAAAGAAAAAGTTCTTTTATGATTTAAGACATTACTTTTGGGATGACACACACCTTTATAAAGAAGGAGTAGATGGTGTTATTAGACGTTGTGTACCTGAGCATGAACAGGAACAAATCCTACGTAAGTGTCACTCTGAATCATATGGAGGACACGACGCTGGAGACAGAACTGCACATAAGGTATTGCAATCCGGTTTTTATTGGCCTACTCTCTTCAAAGATGCTCGTAAGTTTGTCTTGTCTTGTGATGAATGTCAAAGAATTGGTAATATCAGTAGACGTCAAGAAATGTCTATGAATTATTCTCTTGTTATTGAACCATTTGATGTTTGGGGCTTTGATTATATGGGACCTTTTCCTGCCTCTAATGGTTATACACATATTTTAGTTGTTGTTGATTACGTTACTAAGTGGGTAGAAGCTATTCCAACTAGTAGTGTTGATCAGAACACTTCTATTAAAATGCTTAAAGAAGTTATTTTTCCGAGGTTTGGAGTCCCTAGATATCTTATGACTGGTGGTGGTTCATATTTTATTCATGGTGCTTTCTGTATGATGCTTGCTAAGTATGATGTGAATCATAGAATCGCATCTCCTTATCATCCGCAGTCTAGTGGTCAAGTAGAGTTGAGCAATAGAGAGCTCAAGTTAATTTTGCAAAAGACTGTTAATTGATCTAGAAAGAATTGGTACAAAAACTTGATGATGCATTATGGGCCTATAGAACTGCATATAAAAATCCTATGGGTATGTCTCCATATAGGATGGTTTATGGAAAAGCTTGTCATTTACCTCTAGAACTTGAACATAAAGCATATTTGGCTATTAAAGAGCTCAATTATGACTTCAAACTTGCCGGTGAGAAGAGGTTGTTTGATATTAGCTGACTGGATGAATGGAGAACCCAAGCTTATGAGAATGCCAAGTTATTCAAAGAAAAAGTCAAACATTGGCATGCCAAAAGAATACAAAAGCGTCAGTTTAACGTAGGAGATTATGTGTTATTATTCAACTCTCGTTTAAGATTTTTTGTAGGAAAGCTTCTCTCTAAATGGGAAGGTCCCTACGTTATCGAGCAGGTCTATCGTTCTGGTGCCATAAAGGTCAACAACTTCGACGGCACAAGTGCAAGGGTGGTGAACAGTCAAAGAATTAAACATTATATTTTAGGTAATCCTATTAATGTTGAAACTAATATTATTGAAACCATAACCCTGGAGGAATGCATAAGGGACACTTTCCAGAACGTTCCAGACTCCGAAAAGGAATAGGTATGTGGTACGGTAAGTAAACCGACTCCAAAACAACTCCAATGGCAATTTTTATCAGTTTTGGATTATTTAAGAATTTTAGGAAGAAAGAAGTAGTCCGAAAGGGACACGAGGCCCCCATAAGAGTGGAGGGTGCGCCCACCCTTACTGGGCGCGCCCCTGTCTCGTGGGCACCTCGTGTGCCTCCCGGACTCTGTTTTCTTGCACGTTACGTATTTTGGTCGGTAAAAATTCATTATATATACTCCCGAAGGTTTTGACCACCTTATCACGCAAATATCCTCTGTTTCCGTTTCGAGTTGTCTCCTATTACAGATCAAGAACAAGATGTCTTCTCAAGAGTCAATCGGGGAGAGTCGGGTGTCTCACCCAACACTGGTACCAGGAGCAAATAGCGATGCTTATCACCTTGGACCATCAACGGAGGATGAGATGGAGGCTGATTTGAAAAGGATAGATGCCATGGAGGAAGATCAAGAAGTTACCTCTCGTCTCCAAGCAAAATTCATGACGGGGGAACTACCTAGCTTGGCTATCCCAACTTCGGTCATCCCTTCCAACTTTAGATTTCTCTCTTATGAAAATATGAAAAAGATCTTCACTTGTTCTCCAGAAGATATGCAGCATCCATGGGTAAAGGGAGCTTTGGCCGTTACAGGCAAGCTCCGTAAATAAATTATGGGTCTCAAACAACAAGTCAATAAGCTCAAGGAGGAGAACCGTATCCTGAAGGGCATCATCGCCAAGAAGATCATAACACCAACAGTGAAGAAGGAGACATAATCACATGGGTATGGGCACTCCCCTTGGCAACTGCCAAGCTTGGGGGAGGTGCCCCGGTATCGTATCACCATCACACTCCTATCTTTACCGTTTTATTTAGTGCGATCCTTTTAGTAGTATCCTTACTTAGTATATTAAAGATTTGATATCAAGTAGTTTTGAGTTTGCTTTGTGATCTCTTTATGTAATCGAGTCCGTGAGCTATCTATAATAAAGATTAGTGTTGAGTCAAGGGCTTTGCTTTCTTGCTATGATCTTGATAAAAATAGAAAGAATAAAAAGAACAAAAGAATTCCTATTGATCTTATGGATAGTGATAACTTCACACATAGAAAGTATGAGGCTTAAAAGTTGTTGAGAGTTGACAAACATAGTTTTGGTCATCATTGCAATTAATAGAAAGTAATAAGGAAAGAGAAGTTTCACATCTAAATACACTATCTTGGACATCTTCTATAGCTGTGAGCACTCATTAAGTATGACATGCTAAAAGAGTTGACGTTGGATAAGGAAGACAATGTAATGGTTTATGTTTTGTCACATCTCAGTTAAAGTATATTGTCATTGACCTTCCGAACATGTTGAGCTTGCCTTTCCCCTTCATGCTAGCCAAATTCCTAGCACCAAGTAGAGATACTACTTGTGCTTCCAACTATCCTTAAACCCAGTTTTGCCATGAGAGTCCACCATATCTACCTATGGATTGAGTAAGATCCTTCAAGTAAGTTGTCATCGGTGCAAGCAATAAAAATTGCTCTCTAAATATGCATGACTTATTAGTGCGGAGAAAATAAGCTTTATACGATCTTGTTATGGAAGCAATAAAAGCGACAGACTGCATAATAAAGGTCCATACACAAGTGGCAATATAAAGCGACGTTCTTTCATACTAAGATTTTATGTATTCAACCGTAAAAGCGCATGAAAACCTTTGCTTCCCTCTACGAAGGGCCTATATTTTACTTTATGTTTCTACTTTATTGCTTTTCACTTTATGCTTGAGTCAAGGTGACCTTCACCTTTCCCTTTTTCCTTTTATCCTTTGGCAAGCTCCTCGTGTTTCAAAGATCATGATGTATATATCAAATTGGGTGTTCGTTAGCATGGATTGTTATTGTTGACATCACCTAAAGGTGAATACGTTGGGAGGCAACACAATAAGCCCCTATCTTTCTCAGTGTCCGGCTGAAACTCTATAACCACAAGTATTGCGTGAGTGTTAGCAATTGTAGAAGATTATATGATAGTTGAGTATGTGGACTTGCTGAAAAGCTCTATTCTTGACTCTTTGTGATGTTATGATAAATTGCAATTGCTTCAATGACTGAGATTATAGTTTGTTAGCTCCAATGAATTTTCTGAACCATGCTTGACATTGTGAATTGATTGTTACTTGAGTATAAGGATTCATATGTCAAAATCTATATATGTTGCTGTTACAAGAATGATCATGATGCCCTCATGTCTGTATTTTATTTTTATCGACACCTCTATCTCTAAACATCTGGACATATTTTTCGATTTCGGCTTCCGCTTGAGGACAAGCAAGGTCTAAGCTTGGGGGAGTTGATACGTCCATTTTGGATCATGCTTTTATATCAATATTTATTGCATTATGGGGTGTTTTTACACGTTATATATCAACACTTATGGCTATTCTCTCTTATTTTGTAAGGTTTACCATGAACAGGGGGAATGCCAACAGCTGGAATTCTGGCTGAAAAGGGAGTAAACATTGGAAACCTATTCTGCACTGCTCCAAAAGACATGAGACTCCACGAAACTTATTTTTGGAATTAATAAGAATAATTGAGCGGAAGAAATACACCAGGGGGGCCACACCCTGTCCAGGAGGGTGGGGGCGCGCCCACCCCTACTGGGTGCGCCCCTGTCTCCTGGGCTCCCTGGTGGCCTCCCGGTGTCCTTCTTCTGCTATATGAAGGGTTTTATCCTAGAAAAAATTGTGGGCAAGCTTACGAGACGAAACTCCGCCGCCACGAGGCGGAACCTTGGCGGAACCAATCTAGAGCTCCGGCAGAGCTGTTCTGCCGGGGATACTTCCCTCCGGGAGGGGGAAATCATCACCATCGTCATCACCAACGATCCTCTCGTCTGGAGGGGGTCAATATCCACCAACATCTTCACTAGCACCATCTCCTCTCAAACCCTAGTTCATCTTTTGTATCCAATCTTGTATCCAAAACCACAAATTGGTACCTGTGGGTTGCTAGTAGTGTTGATTACTCCTTGTAGTTGATACTTATTGGTTTACTTGGTGGAAGATCATATGTTCAGATCCTTAATGCATATTATTACACCTCTGATTATGAACATGAATATGCTTTGTGAGTAGTTACGTTTGTTACTAAGGACATGGGTGAAGTCTTGCTATTGGTAGTCATGTGAATTTGGTATTCGTTTGATATTTTGATAAAATGTATGTTGTCTTTCCTCTAGTGGTGTCATGTGAACATCGACTACATGACACTTCACAGTTATTAGGGCCTAGAGGAAGGCATTGGGAAGTAATAAGTAGATGATGGGTTGCTAGAGTGACAGAAGATTAAACCCTAGTTTATGCGTTACTTCGTTAGGGGCTGATTTGGATCCAAATGTTTAATGTTGTGGTTAGGTTTACCTTAATACTCTCGTTGTAGTTGCAGATGCTTGCAATAGGGGTTAATCATAAGTGGGATGCTTGTCCAAGTAAGGGCAGTATCCAAGCACGGGTCCACCCACATATCAAATTATCAAAGTAACGAACCTGAATCATATGAGTGTGATGAAACTAGCCTGACGATAATTCCCATGTGTCCTCAGGAGCGCTTTTCTCATTATAAGACATTGTCGAGGCTTGTCCTTTGCTACAAAAATGATTGGGCCACCTTGCTGCACCTTATTTACTTTTATTGCTTGTTATTCTTTATAATTTATCTTATCACAAAACTATCTATTACCCACAATTTCAGTGCTTGCAGAGAAAACCTTACTGAAAACCGCTTATCATTTCCGTCTGCTCCTCGTTGGGTTCGACACTCTTACTTATCGAAAGGACTACGATAGATCCCGTACACTTGTGGGTCATCACAGCACACCACCATGCTTTTCAGAACTTTCTAGAATAGCACTCTCGAAACCACACACCTCCGGTATATTTTGACATCCTTGGCTTTGGGCTGTCGGTGGTCCTATTTGGCTAGTTCGAGGGGAGGTTTATGTGGCTGCTTGGAGCGAAAGCCTTGCTCCGGCTGGACCGGAGCCGATGACGGCAACGCTTGCGGGTGCTGCTAACCTTCTTGGAGGCGTCATGGTTCAAGAGCCTATGCCCTCTTCTCTCGGATTCCGAGGGAAATCCTTGCTCAAATTCCTCGAACAAACAATGGCGGTGATCTTATATTTTGGTCCTTTCTAAATGCATCGTCTTGGTGTTTGCCTTGCGAGTTCGATTGTTGGTTGTTGTAGGGATGCCAGGGCGGCGGCCATGGGATTGTTGGCGTGGTCTCTTGTTTGGCAATGATACTAGCTTTTGGTGGAGCTGGGTTGTAACTTGGGTTTGGTAGTCGGTATCTTTGGGTGTGTTTGAGTAGCCCTTGCGCCTCACCGTGTCCCTGAGGAGTTGGATCTGCGAAGGAGGTGCCTCGACAGTGAGGACGGCAGGTGATGTGTGTTTGTTTGCAGGGGCTTGCTCGGCGTAGACTCAATACCTTTTTCCTGCAAGATTCGTTGTTAGACTCATAGTTGTCTGCTCACCAGCGCTAGCGGTCGATTGTTTGGCTTCAGTCGACATACGGTTTGACATCGGTTGTGGCGAGGGCCTCGTTGACGGGTGTTAATGGTGAAGATAGAGTCGTTGGCTCATGAAGGAGTGATAACAATGAGGCTTGATGACAACCTCGACAATGCTTTCATCTTGAGGGTGTGTGTCTTCGGGTGCGTAGCCAGATTGGCGGATGTTGCCCATATTGGAAATTATGAAAGCCTAAAATATTTAAGGAGAAATGCTTAGAGTACAATGCAATACATTGCTTATACCAATCTTAGTTCTAGTTGTATTTATCTATAATAACTTGTTCTAACATTCTCCCTCAAATGTAGTGGGAGCAAAAGCGGATGATTGCGATTGAAATTTGAAGTCTTAAACTAGTTGAGGGAGTCCTGGATTAGGGGGTGTCCGGATAGCCGGACTACCATCATCAGCCAAACTATCATCGGCCGGATTATCATCATCGACCGGACTCCAAGACTATGAAGATACAAGATTGAAGACTTCATCCCGTGTCCGGATGGGACTTTCCTTGGCGTGGAAGGCAAGCTTGGCGATACGGATACGTAGATCTCCTACCATTGTAACCGACTCTATGTAACCCTAGCCCTCTCCAGTGTCTATATAAACCGGATGGCTCTAGTCCGTAGGACACAACAACAACCATTACAATCATACCATAGGCTAGCTTCTAGGGTTTAGCCTCCTTGATCTCGTGGTAGATCCACTCTTGTAAACATCCGCAATATCAATATCAATCAAGCAGGACGTAGGGTTTTACCTCCATCAAGAGGGCCCGAACCTGGGTAAAACATCGTGTCCCTTGTCTCCTGTTACCATCTGCCTAGACGCACAGTTCGGGACCCCCTACCCGAGATCCGCCGGTTTTGACACCGACATTGGTGCTTTCATTGAGAGTTCCTCTGTGTCGTCACCGATAGGCTTGATGGCCTCTTCAATCGACAACGACGCAGTCCTGGGTGAGACTTTTCTCCCCGGACAGATCTTCGTATTCGGTGGCTTCGCACTGCGGGCCAACTCACTTGCCCATCTGGAGCAGATCGAAAGCTACGCCCCTGGCCGTCAGGTCAGGTTTGGAAGCCTAAACTTCACGGCCGATATCCGTGGGGACTTGATCTTCGATGGATCTGAGCCACAGCCGAGCATGCCACGCTGTCACGATGGGCACAACCTAACTCTGCCGCCGGACAGCACCTTGGAGGCCGCACACGAATCCGCTCCGACCCATAGTCCGGAGCCGATCGCTCAGATCGAGGACGGATGGCTGGACACTGCCTCGGGAGCTGCAACTTCTACGGTGATGGAGCCGAACACTTACCTTGTCCCGTATAAAGCTCATGACTCTGAGGTGCCGGACTCTGAACCTCCTGCGCCCCTGCCAGTCGAATCCGATTGGGCGCCGATCATGGAATTCACCGCTGCGGACATCTTTCAGCACTCACCCTTCGGCAATATCTTAAATTCGCTGAAGCATCTCTCGCTATCCGGAGAGCCCTGGCCGAACTACGGCCAGGATGGTTGGGACGCGAACGACGAAGAAATTCAGAGCCCACCCGCCACCCACTTCGTAGCCACCGTCGATGATCTAACCGACGTACTCGACTACGACTCCGAAGACATCGACGGTATGGACGACGATGCCAGAGACTATCAAGAACCAGTGCCTACAGGACACTGGAAGACCACCTCGTCATACGACATATACATGGTGGACACCCCAAAAGACGGGGACGGCGAAGAAGCAACGGAGGCCGATTCCTTAAAGAAAAAGCCCAAGCGCCGGCATCAGCGGCGCCGCTCTAAATCCCGCCACAGCAAGAATAGAGATTCCGGCACAGGAGATAATAACACCCCAGAAAGTGCCGAAGACAACCCCCTCCAGCACGATCCAGCGCAGGAGGAGGCAGAAGCAAGCCCTCACGAGAGGGCGGCAGACGAAGAGGTCGAGGATGATAATTACTTACCTCCCTCCGGAGATGAGGCAAGCCTCGACGACGACGAATTCGTCGTGCCAGAGGATCCCGTCGAACAAGAGCGTTTCAGATGCAGGCTAATGGCGACGGCAAACAGCCTAAAGAAAAAGAAGCAACAGCTTCAAGCTGATCAAGACCTACTGGCCGACAGATGGACCGAGGTCCTCGCGGCCGAAGAGTATGAACTCGAATGCCCCTCCAAAAGTTACCCAAAACGCAAGTTGCTCCCCCGACTAGAGGAGGAAGTGTACAAACCTGCATCACCAGCGCACAATACGGCAGACCGACCACCTCGTGGCTGTGACAGAGAGGCGTGCAAGCCCTCCACCAAAACCGTACCCCGACATCGCTCAAAAAGCATGAAGCCACGGGGGAATGCGCCGGACTTGCGGGAAATATTGGAGGACAAGGCAAGACAATCCAGATCTATCTATGGATCACGTGGGCGCCCCAAGACCCACGACAAATACCGTCGCGCCAGATACAACTACTCCGGCCGGGCCGAACACAGCAGACAACGCTCTCTCGAGCTACGTCGCGATATTTCTCAATACAGAGGCGCCGCACACCCACTATGCTTCACTGACGAAGTAATGGATCATCAAATCCCTGAAGGGTTTAAACCCGTTAATATCGAATCCTACGATGGCACAACAGACCCCGCAGTTTGGATTGAGGATTATCTCCTCCATATACATATGGCCCGCGGCGACGATCTTCACGCCATCAAATATCTCCCACTGAAGCTTAAAGGACCAGCTCGGCATTGGCTTAACAGCCTGCCCGCGGAGTCAATTGGATGCTGGGAAGACCTGGAAGCCGCATTCCTCGACAACTTCTAGGGCACGTATGTGCGACCACCGGACGTAGATGACCTAAGCCACATAATCCAGCAGCCAGACGAATCGGCCAGGCAATTCTGGACACGGTTCTTAACAAAGAAAAATCAAATCGTCGATTGTCCGGATGCAGAGGCCCTCGCTTCCTTCAAACATAACATCCGCGACGAGTGGCTGGCCCGACACCTAGGACAGGAAAAGCCGAAATCCATGGCAGCCCTCACATCACTCATGACCCGCTTCTGTGAGGGAGAGGATAGCTGGCTAGCTCGCAGCAACAACCTCAGCAAAAACGCTGTCAGTCCGGATACCAAGGACCGCAATGGCAGGTCGCGTTGAAACAAAAACAAACGCCGCATTAACGGCGACAGCAATGAGGATACGGCAGTCAACGCCGGATTCCGAGGCTCCAAGCCCGGTCAACGGAAGAAGCCATTCAAAAGAACCACTCCGGGCCCGTCCCATTTGGACCGAATACTCGACCGCTCCTGTCAAATACATGGAACCCCCGAAAAGCCAGCTAACCACACCAACAGAGATTGTTGGGTATTCAAGCAGGCAGGCAAATTAATCACCGAAAACAGTGACAAGGGGCTACACAGCGATGACGAGGAAGAGACCCGGCCGCCGAACAACAGAGGACAAAAGGGATTCCCCCCTCAAGTTCGGATGGTAAACATGATATACGCAACGCACATACCCAAGAGGGAGCGGAAGCGTGCACTAAGGGACGTATACGCGATGGAGCCAGTCGCCCCAAAATTAAACCCATGGTCCTCTTGCCCGATCACTTTCGATCGAAGAGACCATCCGACCAGTATCCACCATGGCGGATTCGCCGCATTGGTTTTAGACCCAATCGTCGATGGATTTCACCTCATGAGAGTCCTGATGGACGGCGGCAGTAGCCTGAACCTGCTTTATCAGGATACAGTGCGCAAGATGGGCATAGACCCTTCAAGGATTAAACCTACAAAGACAACCTTCAAAGGCGTCATACCAGGTGTCGAGGCCAGTTGTACAGGCTCAGTCACACTGGAAGTGGTCTTCGGATCCCCGGATAATTTCCGAAGCGAGGAGTTAATCTTCGACATAGTCCCGTTCCGCAGTGGCTATCACGCTCTGCTCGGACGAACCGCGTTCGCAAAATTCAATGCGGTGCCGCATTATGCATACCTTAAGCTCAAGATGCCAGGCCCTCATGGAGTCATCATGGTCAATAGAAACACGGAACGCTCCCTCCGAACAGAGGAACATACAGCGGCTCTCGCGGCAGAAGTACAGAGCAGCCTTTTAAGGCAATTTTCGAGTCTCGGCGTTAAACGACCGGACACGGCCAAACGCGCCCGGAGCAACATCAACCAAGACCACCTGGCACGTTCCGAGCACGCGTAGCAATGCGGCCTCAACCCCAGCCCTCGCACAATTGTAAGACAAACTCTCCGCATACATAAATACGCCCTGGAGATACCATGGGCATAAGGGGGAGAGGCACAACCACAACAGACCCAGAGTGCGGTTCGACCACACCAGGGGCTCCCAAGTGTGTCGCTCTTTTTATCTTTTATTTCTCTCTTTTTTTTATACAGAACTCTGTCCGGCGGCGAACCTGCCAAACTCATGATGCAACAGCCAGGGAGGGACAAAGGCCACGACGAACACTCAGGTGGTCTCCATTACGAGCATTACATTTGTTAAATACACCATTCCGCGGCCTACCCCTGGAGGGAGACGCCTTTAATTCGTCCAATCCCTTGCTTTCCGCACTATTTGTACCATTCCGCACTCATAGCAGCTCTTCTCGAATAAAATGCAGCACTTTTTGACCATAATTGCATTACCTTATATATATATATATATATATATATATATATATATATATATATATATATATATATGTTCATTTACGACATGTTGCATCCATACATTTTGGTACGGCCAAATACACCAGGGGCTTATGTTCCCCGCATCATGGTGTGATAAAGTCTGAACACTTTAACAAGTGCGGCACCCCGAACTTATAGCATTATATGAA
>NC_041391.1:98428755-98433818 GCF_002162155.2 Triticum dicoccoides | reverse complement strand
GGGCTTATGTTCCCCGCATTATGGTGTGATAAAGTCCGCACACTTTCACAAGTGCGGCACCCCGAACTTATAGCATTATATGAATCGGCTCCGAATCATGTCTTGGGTCAATAGTTGGGTTTGCCCGGCTCCCATGTTTGGCACCTTACGTTCCGTTCTATCGGCTAAGGTAGCACTGGGAGAACCACTGCGATTGCGCCCCGGTTGAGCCGGGTTAACGCCTTAGTGGAGAAAGCTAAAACTGACTGTCATGATAAGGCGAGAGACTGGTCGCTGTTCGAGAGGTCCTTTCGGGTCCTTAAAGACCTACGCCGCTTCGAGCGAAGTTCCGGATAATGTCCGACGAAGGCGTGGATAGCGCCCCGAATTCGGTCTTCCAAATACTAGGGGCTTGGCCGAAATTTAAAATTATAGAATTCTATGGCTAAGTGAGAGTGTTCAAGCACTATAAGTCCGGTTGCCTTGTTCGTTGTGTTGACCGCCTCCCTAGATGGACCCTAAAATGGGAACAAGAGCGCTCAAGTTTATCCCGAACACCCCAGCACTCGTGGCATGGGGGCTGAAGCCGACGACTTGCCATCTCTCAGATTTAATAAACGGCCGCACAGAAGGTAATATTTTAAATTAACAAGCGTTGCTTAGCGCATATGAACAAAGTTTTCAGCGCACAGGATAACACATTGCGAATTTACTCAAAAAATTACATCCCTGGGGCACTCATCCGCAATTTTGCGGGCACCCTTCAGGACAGTCTTATAGTACATCTCGGGCGTACGATATTCCTTGCCCGCTGGTGGCGTGTCAGTGATTAGCTTCTCCGCATCCAGCTTGCCCCAATGCACCTTTGCACGGGCAAGGGCCCGACGAGCACCTTCAATACAGGCGGAGCGCTTGATAACCTCCACCCAGGGGCACGCATCCACCAACCGACGCACGAGACCGAAGTAGCTCCCAGGCACGGCCTCTCCAGGCCACAGCCGGACTATGAGGCCCTTCATGGCCTGCTCGGCCACCTTGTCGAGCTCGACCAGCTGCTTCAGCTGGTCGCTAGGGGGCACCGGATGGCCGGCCTCAGCATACTGATACCAGAAGACCTTCTCCGTTGAGCTCCCCTCCTTGGCTCGATAGAATGCGGAGGCATCAGACACGCTGCGAGGCAGATCTGCAAACGCCCCTGGAGAGCTCCGAATTCGGGTAAGTAACACGTAATTTACATTCACATGCTTGCTTTGCATGAAAAATGCCTTACCCGCCGCTATCTTCCTCACCAACTCAATCTCCTGAAGGGACTTATGGGCATCGGCCTTGGCAGTCTTGGCACTTTCGAGAGCCGAGGCAAGCTCGGACTCTCGAGTCTTTGAGTCACGCTCCAAACTCTCATGCTTTTCCATGAGAGCCTGGAGCTCTTGCTGAACCACCGCCACCCGCGCCTCCTGCTTTTCTCGCTCTGCATGTTCCGCGGCCGCATTGCGTTCGGCCGCAGACACGGCCTCCTTCAGGGTCGCCACCTCGTTCGTGGCCCCTGCAGTACCCATGTTATCTTTGTTATTTTTTGTTGCAACCTAAATCCTTTTTAAGGTACACGTTCAAAGTGGTGTTACTCACCTTCTTTGTCCTGGAGCTGCTTCTTGGCGCGGCCAAGCTCTTGCTCGGACCGCTCGAGCTCCTGCTTCAAAGCACCGACCTCCGCAGTCAGTGCGGCAGAGGTCAGCAGCGCAGCCTGCAACCCATATTGACATATTTTTTAGCAACCCTGCGTATATCTTCTTTTTTTTCAGATCATCAGTCCGGCTTTTCTTTCCGAACACCGAACCGAGCATCAGGGGCTACTGTCTATGCGGTATTACATTGCATATTTTTTAACTTCTTACCTCAAAGCCTGATAGAAGGCTACTGCAGGCTTCGGTCAGCCCGCTCTTGGCAAGCTGTACCTTCTGAATCACCGCACTCATAATAGTGTGGTGTTCTTCCTCGATGGAAGCGCTCTGCAGCGCCTCCAACAAATTGTCCGGTGCCTCCGGTTGGACGGAAGCCGCCGGCGTCACGGTATTGCCCTTCGTGCGAAGGGGCCACCGGCCGGACTCCGGAACCACTGCGGGATCTGATATGGAGTCCGGGCAAAGTCCGGGAGGACGCCTTGTGGCGCCTCCGTAGCCTCCCCCTGATGGGTCCCTTCTTGGGATCCCACCTCGGCGTCCTCGGTGTCGCGAGCGGTGGAGGCGGTCGGGATGGAATCTACATCCGACGGAGCCAACGACCCGCTCGATGAAGCGGGGAGATCATCGTTGGCCGGACTATAGGCAGCATGCGGCATCAGAGTGACACTATGTGACACAGAAAAAGAAATTATAAATCACTCAGGAATCCGGATACTTACGATCTCGCTGGAGGCCTGGCCCTTGAAGGCCATTCTTCCTCGCCAACATTGATGTTGGCGGAGCTGTCCGGGGGAATAGTCCTTCCCCTCTTGGACCCTTCGGCCTCCCCTGTTGGGGAAGCCTTCCTCTTCCTCTCTCCCTCCTCTGGGAGAGAGTCCTCTTTCTCCTCCTCGTTTTCGGGGGAGGAGTCCGCCCCGGAGTCGTCGGACACCTGAAAACGGGAACTCTTTCGAGCACCCGTGGCCTCCTTCTTGGCCTTCTTCTCCGGCACCACGTGCGGTGCGGGAACCAGCAGCCTCGCTAGATGGGCGTCTACTGGGTTTTCTGGCATGGGAGCCGGGCAGATAATCTGCTCCGCCTTCCTCATCCAGTCCTGTCAAAGGAAAAGGGGAAATTAAAACCCGCATAGAGTCAAACTATGAAAAGCAAGTGTCCTGTAAAGGGGTAGAATCACTTACCTCGGCGGCTTGGCGCTGCGAGCGAAATCCGCGATCTTCAATCACGGATGCGGGGGCTTCGGCGCCCTTAAACAGCACCCTCCAGGCGCCTTCATACGTCGTGTCGAAGAGCCCGCTTAGCGCCTGGTGTTGTTCCGGATTGAACTCCCACAGATTGAATGCCCGCTCTTGGCATGGGAGAATCCGGCGGACGAGCATGACTTGGACCACGTTAACCAGCCTAAGCTTCTTCACCAGCTTCTGGATACAGGCTTGGAGTCCCGTCAGCTCCTCCGAACTACCCCACAGCAAGCCCTTCTGTTTCCAGGAGGTGAGCTGCGTGGGGATACCAGATCTGAACTCGGGGGCCACCGCCCATTTAGGGTCGCGCGGCTCGGTGATATAGAACCACCCCGATTGCCACCCCTTGACTGATTCCACGAAGGCCCCTTCGAACCAAAGGACATTGGGCATCTTGCCCAACATGGCGCCTCCGCACTCCGCTTGAGTGCCCTTCACTACCTTCGGCTTGACATTGAAGGTCTTGAGCCACAAGCCGAAGTGGGGCTGGATGCAGAGGAAGGCCTCGCACACGACGATAAACGCCGAGATGTTGAGGATGAAGTTCGGCGCCAGATCATGGAAATCCAGGCTGTAGTAGAACATGAGCCCCTGGACAAAGGGGTGAAGTGGAAATCCCAGTCCGCGGAGGAAGTGGGGAAGAAAAACGACCCTCTCATGGGGCCTGTGGGTGGGGATGAGCTGCCCCTCGTCGGGCAGCCGGTGCGCGATGTCGCCGGACAGGTAGCCGGCGCTGCGCAGTCTTTCGATGTGCTCCTCCGTAACGGAGGAGGTCATCCACTTGCCTCCCGCTCCGGACATAACTGGGGAAGGTTGAGACGAGATGTGCGGGCTTGGGCGCTGGAGCTCGAGTGCGCGGAGATGGATAAGCAAAGGATGAAGAAGGCGTAGGTTAAAAGGTGAATCCTTATCCCTTATATGGGCGGACGAAGTTTACGCGTCCCCCACCGGCCTGGTAAAACTCGCTTATCCCCCAAGCGTCACCATCAATGGCGCGGTTGGGTTACCCACGTCTGTACTGATGAGAATCCCGGATTAAGGGGGAACACGATCTCTGCTTCGACAAGACGTGCCAAGGAAACCGCTTCGCTAAATGCGCTGAGGTGGTAGAGTAAAAATCGATTCAAGTAATGGCTTGGTGGTGGCGTGATGTCATGCCGCAAAAAACGTCAGCAGATTGAACTTGTGTATATATTATTCTCTCTACGGTGGAATGTGGAATTTATTTTGCAGAGCCGGACACTATCCCGGTGTTCACAATCTTCTATCATTCGGAGGAGGAACCCGCCTTGCAATGCCAAGCAATATACGCGCCGGACTTATCGTCATTGAAGCCTGGTTCAGGGGCTACTTAGGGAGTCCTGGATTAGGGGGTGTCCGGATAGCCGGACTACCATCATCAGCCGAACTATCATCGGCCGGATTATCATCATCGACCGGACTCCAAGACTATGAAGATACAAGATTGAAGACTTCGTCCTGTGTCCGGATGGGACTTTCCTTGGCGTGGAAGGCAAGCTTGGCGATACGGATACGTAGATCTCCTACCATTGTAACCGACTCTATGTAACCCTAGCCCTCTCCGATGTCTATATAAACCGGATGGCTCTAGTCCGTAGGACACAACAACAACCATTACAATCATACCATAGGCTAGCTTTGTCACATCCCTAGCTTCTGGCATTGCTCTAGCCTAGCCTCATGTGTGCATCATGTCTATATTTTTGAAACTTGAATTGAGGAATGTTGGAAGCCTCAAAACCCTAAATAAAAGAGGGGCAAAAACCCTGGAAATCTCATTCATTGCTCCAAAGTGCTCCTCTTAAATGTTTGATAATTTTTGGTAAGGGTTCTGGTCCCAACCAAAATATTGAACATTTTTAAGGATTTATTCTTGGGACTTTGAATTTAAATCTTTAGCTATTTGAATTTGAATTATATTCATATAATTAGAATATAATTTAAATACCCCCTGAAATATTTTATAAGCTTTTGGAAAAGTCCATCTAGCATTATAAAATATTCAGAGGAGTTTTTGGCATTGTTTGAATTATTTTAAAATTCAAAACAGTGGCAAAATAATTTAAATAAAACAAAAACAGAATGAAACAGAACAAAAATAAACAGAGGGAGAAGGACATACCTGGCCTCACCCGTGCAGCCCACC
>NC_041391.1:98426405-98426861 GCF_002162155.2 Triticum dicoccoides | reverse complement strand
GCCGACGCTGTTCGCCGCGGCCACCGACCACCCCTCGCCTCGCCGATGCCTCCAGAAGAACCGCCGCACCCTCTTCTTCGTCTCCACCAACCCATGTGACGCCGGAAGCCCCGGAGCGCCGTCCCCGACGTCTTCTTCCTCCTCGGGCCACCGAGATCGCCGGCGACCTCCCGTCGTCACCAGCCCCTCCCCGAGCTCGCTGACCTCCTCTACGGCACCGCTGTGAGCTCCTACGCCTCCCCTCCCTCTTTCCCCCTTCGATTTCGCCCTGTAGCTTCGATTCCACCGGAGCCGCGAGCTCGGCTCCGCCGGCGATGTCGCCGCCGTCGTTGCAGGTCACCAAACTCGCGTCCGAGCACGACCCCGAGCTCGTGGATCTCCCAGGAGCCCGCCCAGCCTCTCAGCTCGCTCGCTCGCTAAGCGTAGCCCCGTGCCCGCGCTGGCCCGAACTTCGGT
>NC_041391.1:98425618-98426274 GCF_002162155.2 Triticum dicoccoides | reverse complement strand
GCCGCCGCGGACCCCGTTCCGGTGAGCTCGAGCCACCTCAGCCCCTGCCGCTTGCACAAATGGATGCGGGCGACTCCCAGCTACGCGTAGAGCCCCTCAGTCGCCGTTTTGGTCGCCGAAGGAGCGTTTCCGACGCCCTCCGCCGTTGCTGGCGTCGCCGGCGACAAGCCGCGGGTCAACTCCGGCGGGTTTGACCCGGGGGTTTGACCCCTGACGTGTGGGCCCAGGCGCCTGCCTAATTAGTATTAGGTTAATTAGTGTTAATTAATTTAGTTAATTAGGTGAGCCACTGACATGCGGGCCCCGCCCGGCTAACTAAGTTAGTTAGGGCTAACTAACCCGGTTAGTTGACTGGGTCACTGACCAGTGGACCCCACTGGTCAGGTTTGACCTGGTCGACGCCTTTGACCCTGCTGACGTCACTATTACGTCATGCTGACGCAGTATTTGTTCTGGAATTTAAATAAATCCTAAAATGATTTATTAATTTCAGAAAATAACTAAAACTTCTAAAATTCATAGAAAATTAACCGTAACTCCAAATTTAATAAATTATATATGAAAAATCATCAGAAAAATTCAAGGAATCCATCTGTACCATTTTCATGCATGTTAGAACAACTTATCACCACTGTTTAGGACAAATGAAGTAAATG
>NC_041391.1:98419970-98424757 GCF_002162155.2 Triticum dicoccoides | reverse complement strand
CCGCTACAGCCCGGTTCACCGGAGTCCTGCTAGCCCAGTGCTACAGCCTGGATTCACTCGCTGATGACCGACACGTTCGATGCTGGGTCATGGATGCATGTCCCTGTAAGTCTGTGCCGCTTTGGGTTTACGACTAGCCATGTCAGCCCGGGCTCCTTATCATATGGATGCTAGCGACACTGTCATATACGTGTGCCAAAAGGCGCAAACGGTCCCGGGCAAAGGTAAGGCGACACCCGTGGGAATACCGTGCGTGAGGCCGCAAAGTGATATGAGGTGTTACATGCTAGATCGATGTGGCATCGAGTCGGGGTCCTGACAGCGTTGGTATCAGAGCTTGACTGCCTGTAGGATTACCAAGCCAAACTGGTCGAAGTTGAGTCTAGAAATTCTTTAGTTATATAAGGGAATTGATTGTGGGATGGAACGTAAGGCTCTTTTTATTCCTTATACCTTATGCCCTTCTGATCTGAGTCATCTTCTCTTCTACGGGGATTAAGAACTAGGCTATCTCTTCTTTCTATTAGGATCACGTGTTACTAATCCGTAGACTTATAGATTGTTGGACTTAAGCCTCGTTTCAGTTCCTATTACTTCCGTATGTTAAATTGTTGATCTCGAAACCTTGATATTGTGCCTTTGAGTGGTTATGCCACCATTTTTGTGAATGTCTCAAATCTTTTCTGAGCATTTACAGCCGTTATGCTGTCCGAGTCACCCCACGTTTCTGAATAGTCTGAAGCATTTGCAAAATTCTTTCCTCCTATTCCGATGTTCCTTTGGGCCAGATTAACCACACTAATCAGTAAGTTGAGGTACTCCGTTACCTTGACATATATGTTGGAGATATTATTATGACCCTAGGTGTCTTAGGGGATCATCTAGTAATTTAGCCATGATTTGTGTTCCCAGTGTGATGATTCTGGCCATCATTCTCGAAAGCATCCTGTGATGCTACTTAGTAGTAGGTATTCTACTCCTTGAGCTTTGAACCCGAGATTCACTCTACTTACTTCATGTTGATAGTGTTTGCTAGTTCCTTCAGGATATTAGTAACTTTGCGATAGTCCTCGAGGTCCGTGGTATTTCCTTCTTCCAAATACTATGAACCGCTTATGGCAGATGTTTATTGGATCAAAAAAAATCACAATTAGAGTACTCTTGAGGAGTTCTCCATTCATAAATCGTGACTCTGCCAGTTCTACCTTTCTGCATGGGTTATCCGGAAGAAATATGTTGAACTTGGTTCGACATACTAATCTATGCATCCACAACTCAGAAAGTTATATGTTCCTTTGAGTTGTTCTCTTTAGTTGCATTCTGACCCTCGTCTATCAACTGACAGTCAAGAGTATGCGTGCGTTCGTTCATCGATGCCTATGACTCTTGTGGTCTGTCAAGCCATTCTATTCCGGAATGACTAGGAGAAACAAACTCCAGTACCTCACCCATATCCAGGATTGGGTCAAAGAAGTTGTGCTCCGCAGATCAAATTGCTAATCCAGCTTTTGTTCTGCTCTACCTTGGAGTATTACATATTTTATATCGAGATTGTTATAGGAATTGCACACCATCCTATGAACTCTTGGTACAGTGATACTTCTTGCCATCACTGTTCATTCCTCGGTTCCTGTGTTATCGTAACCGGAATACCGACAAATGAATTGTGATGTGTGAAATCAATACTCCCAGCAACCTCGTTGCTTGGTAGTTAAAGGACAATAATTTCATTCTTAGTGTGTTGGTTATTGAATCATCATTCTAAGATTGATCGTGCTACCTAGTCCATTCTCCTGGTTCACTCCTCGATCGATGAGTTAGGATTATTTCAAATTCTTACTCTATTGATCATATCGTCTTGCCCTGAAAAGCAAGATTGTTCTCGAGCTTAGTAACATACCGGTGGTTCATGATTTTCTGAATGTCTTCTCGGAAGTATCACCAGGTCGTCACCTGACCGTTATGTTGAGCTCGTGATCAAGTTGGTTTCTTGTGAACCACCCTTTCTCCAAGAATCTGTGTTGGATATCCCGGAGCTAGTTGGTTAAGCTAGACAACAACTTGGAGAGTTGGAAGATAAAAGCTTGCCTAACTTAGTTCATTTTTCAAAAGGATATTCTTGTGTAGTGTGTGTTGAAGAAAGATGATATCTTCATCGATTGGTCCCTGTGATCAGTTGCTGGACCTATTGTCTTATCAATCTTTTGATTTGAGTGTGGGCTATCATCAAATCAAGTCAGAACCAACGATGTTCATAATGTTGTCTTATTCGTGGTTGATCCCTCGAGCATACACCATTATATCTTTTAGGTCTGACCAATGCTATCACTTGTTCACTTAACTATGGAATTCCTTTTAAAAGGAAACCCAGATGAATTGTTGTTGAGCCCATTGACAACATCCTTATCTTCTCCATAATTTTGCTGAACATTAAGCTAGTGTTGGAAACTTTTGAAAGCATTTGTTCATGCTAGCTCATGAAGCATATGTTTGGATGAAGGTAGTGACTTCCTTTAATTCATGTGCATCTGATGCAAGTTGCCGCCGTGGATTCGAGAAAGTCAATGTTGTTTTCTTGGAATCATTCCAAATCAGTCATGCACACGTGCGAAGAATTCTGTGGTTTGAAGACTTGCAACCTTCAATCTATATGTGTCCCTAGCACACCAAGCCACTGATTGATTTGTTCAAGGAGAAGAAGTTCCTTCTTAAGAGCATGCCTTATGCAAGGATTTTGGTATCCTCGATGATGGTTCCCCCTCCTGAACTCGGTAGTGTTTTATTATAAGACTACTTCGTGGTCATGCTTGTCTGGGACAACGTGTTCACATGCTTGTAGCAGAACCAGCTCATGTTTTGGAGCTTGCTATCGTAGTTCATCTCCCGAGAATCCCGCAACGTCATCTCGTCGATTTGTGTTGCAAACTTTCATTTTTTTTCCTAAGACTCGATGAGTCTGGAATATCCTGACACCAACCAGATCTGAATCTCAGGCAGATATGATAGTTTGGAACATTTCCCAAGAACTATAATATTGGTCCCTCGATAACCGGTAAAGTGGATGTCGTGGCCAGCACCACCCAGCCGAAGGACCTATTATTGTGGTATCTTGATTGAAGCAGTTGGCCACCTTCCCATAAGGACTTCGTAGGATTTACTTCCTAGTTGTGCCTTATGATTATTGTGTTCCCGATGTTCGACCTTTTACTTGATGTTCTAGTTATCAAACCATATCTATGAATGGGATACACTAGCACGTCAAGGAGAACATTAGAAGCGGAGTGCTAAATGTCTCTCGGTCGATCATCCAGATTTTGTTTCCTTGGCCTCGCTAAGGTGAAAACTGAGAAAGTGTTATCTTCCTTTGCATCTGCATCCTCCATCACCATTCATCATGGTAGTAAGTTGTGCTACCGGACCCTTGACACGGATGTTGGTAAAACCTTGATGAATGTGGAAATGCTTAAGTTCTTGAGAGCACGCACAAGCGCTACGTCTTATCATCGGCACTAGCTGGGATTGCCCCAGATTCTTCGGTTATGCTATAACCACTCCAACAGTGAATTCACTCTTTATTGTTGGGTTCTTCCCCAGTTACCAGAATCATTCCCAGCATTTGCATTTTGTTCCCAGCTTGCACCACCAATGTCCCCTCCATTTCCGGTGATAAGCAAAAATCATCCATTACGTTGTCTTCAACAAGGTAATCCACATCATCCAAGTTTGAGTATGCCATTCTACCGACCCCCTCCAAACGATCGCTCGAGAATTGTCTTAGGCTGGTTTAAAGAGTTTCAATGATCTCTGAATCAAAAGTAATTCTTTTTGCCACTTAAGGGGAGATATCTACGAGTCACGCTTCCGGAGGTGTCTCGTTGTGGTATCATGGCAACTCAACTCCTCGCTACGTTGACAATCGTTTACCACCTTCTTAGGTGTGGAATTGTTGTCTACCTAGTGAACCTTCGTCATCCGTTTCTTCCCCCCCCCCTCTTGATGTGTATCTCGTGTCTCAACCGAGAGATGGTTCTATGTCTCATTCCGTGAGTTAATCCTGAGTTGTTCGATCTTCGAGAAGATCGACCCTTTTAGAGTCTCCTTCTTCCCTCCATGTCATGTGGCAGGATTTCTCAGAGCAAGACGACAAGGCAAAGATGGTGAATGAATCAACGTTCAATTGAAGTGCACCCTGGATCGTGAAGATTATACTAGTTGCGTTTTCCTTCACCTTACCCTACGCTTGAATCTCGAGACGAGATTCTTGTTTAGTGGGGGTGAGTTGTCACATCCCTAGCTTCTGGCATTGCTCTAGCCTAGCCTCATGTGTGCATCATGTCTATATTTTTGAAACTTGAATTGAGGAATGTTGGAAGCCTCAAAACCCTAAATAAAAGAGGGGCAAAAACCCTGGAAATCTCATTCATTGCTCCAAAGTGCTCCTCTTAAATGTTTGATAATTTTTGGTAAGGGTTCTGGTCCCAACCAAAATATTGAACATTTTTAAGGATTTATTCTTGGGACTTTGAATTTAAATCTTTAGCTATTTGAATTTGAATTATATTCATATAATTAGAATATAATTTAAATACCCCCTGAAATATTTTATAAGCTTTTGGAAAAGTCCATCTAGCATTATAAAATATTCAGAGGAGTTTTTGGCATTGTTTGAATTATTTTAAAATTCAAAACAGTGGCAAAATAATTTAAATAAAACAAAAACAGAATGAAACAGAACAAAAATAAACAGAGGGAGAAGGACATACCTGGCCTCACCCGTGCAGCCCACC
>NC_041391.1:98414994-98416891 GCF_002162155.2 Triticum dicoccoides | reverse complement strand
TGTCTGTACTCAGACATGATAGCTTCCGCTTGTGCTTTGACTTGTATGCTCTGAGTGTTGGGTCGTGAGACCCCTGTTTGTAATATCTCGCTCCTCGGAGCCTATTGAATAAACTACTTGAGTCGTAGAGTCATTTTGTGATGCCATGTTGTACTGCACATATCGAGCATATTGTGTGTATGTTATTGAAATGCTTGGTATGTGTGGGATCTGACCATCTAGTTGTTTATCTTTAGTAGCCTCTCTTACCGGGAAATGTCTCCTAGTGTTTCCACTGAGCCATGGTAGCTTGCTACTGCTCCGGAACACTTAGGCTGGCCGGCATGTGTCCTTCTTCGTTCCTGTGTCTGTCCCTTCGGGGAAATGTCACGCGGTGAATACCGGAGTCCTGTTAGCCCGCTACAGCCCGGTTCACCGGAGTCCTGCTAGCCCAGTGCTACAGCCTGGATTCACTCGCTGATGACCGACACGTTCGATGCTGGGTCATGGATGCCTGTCCCTGTAAGTCTGTGCCGCTTTGGGTTTACGACTAGCCATGTCAGCCCGGGCTCCTTATCATATGGATGCTAGCGACACTGTCATATACGTGTGCCAAAAGGCGCAAACGGTCCCGGGCAAAGGTAAGGCGACACCCGTGGGAATACCGTGCGTGAGGCCGCAAAGTGATATGAGGTGTTACATGCTAGATCGATGTGGCATCGAGTCGGGGTCCTGACAAGCTTCTAGGGTTTAGCCTCCTTGATCTCGTGGTAGATCCACTCTTGTAAACATCCGCAATATCAATATCAATCAAGCAGGACGTAGGGTTTTACCTCCATCAAGAGGGCCCGAACCTGGGTAAAACATCGTGTCCCTTGTCTCCTGTTACCATCTGCCTAGACGCACAGTTCGGGACCCCCTACCCGAGATCCGCCGGTTTTGACACTGACACTGGTGTTGACCTTTTTGCTTTTCCATCATCAACTGCGTCTCTAATGGCTTATGGGTTGGCACCTAGGGCGGTGATGGTGTCCCCTTCTGACGCCTTCCCTATCTCTCCTCTATTCACTCCCGATGTCATAGTGAAACTGTCGTGAACGTTAGTAACAAGGTGAACCATATTGAGTGGAGTTGCTGTATAGTAGCATTTCATGTCGATGTCGAGGTAGCTATGTCGATGTCGAGGTGATCATGATGATGTAGTTGTGGTTGAGATAGTCGTTGGTGTAATTGTCGTAAATAATGAAGCCGCACATAACCGAAGGTGCAGAAAAATGTTCTATGTTGTAGATGATAGAGTTGCAACCATGGACGATGCAAGTTGCTAATGTCAGAGGGTGTCATCGGCGATGAGACCACCGGTTTTGTTAGGACCAAAGGAACCCACTAAGCACACAGCAATTTTGCAAGAACCGTATGGCCGTGTTGGGGTCATGACTAATGTGATGTTGTGTCGACGCAGTCCTGCAGTCGTAGATGATGCGGTCAATGATGTCGTCGTGACATGGTCTTTATTGTCGTTGATGGCGCATCTTGCAAATGACGTTGGAGGTGTCGACGTCACAGTGATGATGTGTTGACGAAAATGTCGGTGAAGACCGCGTTAATGAAGACCTTTGACGATCAAGTGCCAGGGCCTTGCGCGACATGTAGACGATGATGTGTCGTTATATAGCGATGAAGTATCTATGCGGTGTCATGCTGAAAAAATCGATGAAGAATTGCATCTCGTTCCACACCTACTAATCGTGTGGATGCTACTATTGATGTCATTTCTCATAGGCACGCTCCACAATGATTATGTAACTGTACAACTCAATGTCAATGTACATGCTCGGTTTGATGGACGAGACGGTCGTCCTGTTTATTTTTCTTGGTCCCAAAACAAGTAAATTAATTTGATTAAACACCGTACGGG
>NC_041391.1:98407411-98414594 GCF_002162155.2 Triticum dicoccoides | reverse complement strand
GTGTAATTCCATGTTATCGTAAAAATTAAATTAATTAAGGTGAAGCTTATGTAGTTCTGCAAAAGGTAAATAAATTAATGTAATTGGGTGGTGTACTCTGGGAATAAAACTGGTTGGACGAAAAAAGATTTGCGGAGGGACACGGTGGGAGAGGTCGTACTGATTGACGAAGAGATTTGCCTGGCAGAAAAAGGGAGCCTACTTATTTTCAAACAAGTAATAGAGACAGTGATAATAAATATGTAGGGTGCCATAATTGTTGTAGTTTGATAATGTTAAGCACCTATGGCTTAGATAGGTAAATAAACAAATATTTTTATGTTAGAAAACTAAGCATTTAATTATTTTTCTGTTGTGTTACCAATTTCACCGGTTTTCTGTGAGCCGATGAGCTCTGGAGGATTCGGCATCGGCCACGCAGTCGCGCTTCCGGGTGGAACAAGTACCTGTTACGATTTCGCTTCGCTTTGTACATAGAAATAGTTAAACCTATCTATGCTTTGAGTATCAAGCAAGTGAGCTGCCTTTTCAGGAAGATCGCTTTGCCCTTTAGTGCTTCTGTGCGATTCTGATGTTGGGAATTGTCAGAGGGACATGTAATTCCTATTGGTTGGAGCATGGATAGACTAGATGAATAAATAGCAAAGCTCTCCACTAACCCAAAGTAGTTCATTTTAATTGACACGCTTTCCAGGGCAAGAGGCTCTTCTGTGAGTGAGTCCCTTTTAGCTTACTTTGAACGTTCAAACTCATTACTTTCTTGCAATGTGCACTTTTTGTGAATCCTGTACTGGCCCTATTCTGTGATCATGGTGTTAACTCTGCCAAGTTGGATTTGTTAACATTGCAGCAACCAAGGAGCATATCGTGGGCTAGCTGCAGGATGACTGGAACTGAACATTTTGATATATGGATACTCCGGTGCGTAGCCTTTCAAAGCGAGACTAGCCATGTGCTCTCCATAGCACTCAGTACCTAGTGAGTTGTAACCATCAGCAATCAAATTCTGAGCACCAAAAGATCTGATCAGCGACCAACATTGTCTCAACACTGGCTGCGGTAGAGACTGCCGTTTAACGATTTTGTATTGAGCACAGCCTCAACAACTTTTTATACTCCCTCCGTCCCATAATGTAAGACGTTTTTTGACACTACACTACTAGTGTCAAAAAACGTCTTACATTATGCTTACATTATGGGACGGAGGGAGTATATAAAAAGTGACTCCGCTTATGACGACCCTATTCTTAACCTCCCTCCACGAGTCATTAATAGCAGACGAAGCTAGCTAGGGCCTATGAGCAGGCCACCGTGCACATCCAGCCTCTGTATTGACTACATTTGCAACCTCTGTATAGGCCTCTGTATTAGATTTCTCTCCAAAGAAAACTATTTATATTAGATTTCGTACTGTCATAGCTGCATCATAGCATAATCTCACAAAGTTTCCTGAAGTGCCCAACGAGGTCTTAATTTCGTCTCTCTCCTCCAACTATTGTGGATGGCGATGCCAGATCCATGATTAACGTGGAAGATGGTCTAAACAACCTGATCAGAGCACGAGCAGAGGTTGCGGTCGCCAGAGCCAGAGTGGCCGCGGTTGGAGTAGCCTGCTGTATGGAGCGGCTAGGGAAAGCTGCTAGGGACATTGCTTAGTTGATACTCCCTTCGTCCCGAATTATTTGTCTAAATATGGGTGTATCTAAAATAATTTAGGACGAAGGTGATATATTCGTCGAAGTTTCACTTTAACATAGTTAAATAACAGACCTGTAGAAATACATAGTTAAATAAATGTGTATTGTGGCATACTGATTGTTATAGTTTGATAATGTTAGGTGTTGACGGCTTAGATATACAAATACAAATATTTTTAACAAAACTAAGCATTTAATTATTGTTCTGTTGTGTTGTTGATTTCACCGGTTTTATGTAAGCTGGTCGATGAGTTCTGAAGGATTCCGCATCGGCCATGCAGCAGGGAACAAGTACCTGGTAGGCTGGTACGATTTCTCTTGGCTTTGTTCGTAGAAATATTTAAATCTATCTCTGCTTTGGGTAATGAGCACCAAGCAAGTGAGATGCCCTTTCATGAAATCGGTTCCCAGTATCAAGCAAGTGAGATACCTTTACATGATTGCCCGTTAGTGCTTCTGTAAGATTCTGCTGTTGGGAATTGGCAGAGATATCTAATTCCTGTTGGTATTGCACTATGGATAGACTAGATAAAAAGAAAATATCAAAGCACTTCAGTAAGTCAAAAGTAGTTCATTTTGATTGACACGCTTTCCAGGACAAGAAGCTCTTTTGTGGGTGAGTACCTTTTAACTTACTTTGAAAGTTCAAACTCATTACTTTCTGGTAAGAGCCAATTACACCATCGGTGATTAAACTTGATGAGAAAAGTCACTTCAGCGCTAAAACTTGCAGCATACATTGAACGGGTGTCAGAATTATTATATTAAAGGTTGCTCGCATTTTTATTTCTCTATTTATTTTCATTAACCAATTTTTTTCTTTATAAACACACAAAAAAGGTTGCCTGGTGGTCGCCGCTGACAAAAGATCTGCTGTTCCTTGTTTGAGTTACTGATCAGTTCATCTCCGCTTTGTCCACGCTTACTGGATGGAATTACGAAAGAATAAGACTATTAATCAAATTGCAGCAGCAGCAACAGCATGAGAATATACTGGAGCACTATTAAACTCTCAGGTGGGGAGAGTGTAGAGAAAGTGGACGGGCCTCGTGCTGGGTCAAAGATCATGTGGCCTCGTCACCTTTCGCTTAGATTGTGTGGACGCTAGACCATGTGATATAAAGCGAACGGAACACCCACCGCCGCTGGCCATGGCCGTGTTCTTTAAGGGCCTTATTTACCCGGCAGCCACGAGAGGTGGATTGAGCTGCTGGTTCGAATGGGCAATCTAGCATGCAAACAAAACCTAAGACAGCAACGTGATGTATATGGTGACCAAGCCAATAGAGTAGAAAGCTATCAGCTTTGCATTCAGTGCAGTCTTCAGCGCTATAAAATGCCGTGAAATGCCAAACCGGAGAACTAAAAGTTGTCGTTTTATCATGCTTAGTTCTACCTATTGAGCAACCAGGAAGATTTTGCTAGGCTGTGCCACAAATCGGACACACTATCCGTCTATGGACGCGTCCGCGGATATTGATATGAGAGCGGGCTATCCAACACTGATATGGAAGCTTCGTCCCCATGCATTACTGGTTGAAGTTGATTGCGCTTGGGTAGCAACTATCCATTCCAATTCCGTCAAGACCACCCGCATCAGCAATAAGGACAAAGCGAGTGATTAACCGATCCAACAAAAGAGCTGCCCAAGAAATTTAGAATGGAGTTTCGAGAAAAGAAGTGGGAGGACGAGAAGGAGAAGCGAGAAGGGATGGCGATCAAGATGAAGGAGAGGTTCGATGACATCTTGACGAAGAAGTAGGATGGCTGTGTTGTGTGCTATGACATGAAGGAGGAAAAAAGATAAAGAGGTTTACCATCTTGATGATCACAACTAAGAGGAAGATCGAGCTCGAAGACAAGCCGGTGCTGTGTTGCGATAAAGACGGGCCAGGAGAGTATAGTATCGCAGCACGGGGTGCTCTGTGAGCTGGCCACATCGGTTTCCACTGGATATTCTGTATGCAAAAATGCTACACGTGCAGGCACATTCTACAGGTTTTTACAGGTTGAGGACCGTGCGCTCTAATAATTGCCTATGTTCCGGACGCTTCTGAATGAATTCTTTTTTTGAAATGAATGGTTCCATGGCTGCGCACCGAAGAGATATACGAGTACGAATGATCGTGCTCTCGCCGGTCAGTGCGTTGCATATGTGTACGACGATCGTTGGCAAAGAAACCGTCCAGCCTCCGAGGCAGGCTCGCACGATGGAGGGGTGGCGGAAAAGGCGAGGCAAAAGGTGGGGCGAGGCCTGTTGAGAGACGTGTGGACGGGTGTGAGTCGCATGCAGTTTCATGGCTGCAACCTGCTTTGCTTTCCATTAAATAAATGCGCTAATACACTTCATGTGGGAGAAAAGGAAATGCAAATTCATGATGGCTCAGCCTTTACCTTTTTGCGACTATATAAGCCCATAGGCCCCTTCTCCTCGATCCTCATCTCAAACCAACACCACTCTAACTCAAGCTTATCGTTCGCATCTAGCCTCTGGTTGTAGTCACTCTATCGGGTGCATCTAGCCTCTGGTGGTAGTACATTCAAATTGAGGAAGCAAAGATAGATATGCTGTTGTCAGGCGGCTTCTCCTGGGTGTACCTTGCGCTGCTGTTGGCCTTGCTCACCTTCAACTCCGTCATGGCGGTGTACCACTCCAAGGGCGACGCGGCCATTGTCGCCTTCGTCGCCACCTCCTACCTCGACCTGGTGCTGCTCTTCTGCTGCCTCTGGCTCTACGACAGAGCGGTGGCGGGGTCGGCGTGGAGGAACCGGCTCAAGGCGTCGGTGTGGACTCTCACCACACTGCTCACCTTCTCCTTCGCCTACATGGTCATGGGCACGGCCGGCCTCACCCTCCCCGTCGCGCTGCTCGTGTGGTTCATCGCCGCGGCGACCGGGATCTGTGCCTTCTCCGCCTTCTTCGAGCAGGGCAGGTATGCCGTGGCGTCTTTTCTTGTCTTCCATGCACCGTGCATGTCGATGGAATAGTACTGCATCGCCGCCGTATCCGCCCACGCTCGGCGTCAAACATTCGACGTGCCCGGCCGTGCGGCGCAGCGTGTCCACTTCGATCGACCGCACGGTGCCGCTCGGCGTCCTCGTCCAAGCCACGCTGTGCCCAGCCGTCGTACGCCCCATGTCCGCCACCCCACGGCGCGCTCTTGTGCTCCTCCAAGCCACCATGCACCACGTGCCGCTCGTCCCCACTCACGGACAGTGACATGGCCTCCATAAGCAGTCACTTCTGTAGCCATGAAAAGAGTAGCATGCATGTCTTCATTTCCCATATGCATATTGTACTGTTTATGTTTGTGTACTGCAAATAAAATGCATTTCCTCTTTTTGTCTGCAGAATCAACCCAGCTCCGGGTGAACCCATGTTGCCGTCACCGGTGTAGCCCAAGCTCTGAATCACTACGGGGATATGCTTTTGTGATGCATTCAGACGCTGGAGTTTGCCAAGTTGTGAGCTTACGATGGAGTTCAAATACTGTTGGGTCGCCCTCGTCTTGTAAATATATTTACCTTCAAAGCATGCAAGAGTCCTTGAAGAATCGTTGTCCCTGTCCCTTCTACAATGGGCGAAAGCCCGATCCAGCAATATCGCGTGAGTGAAGAAGGGCAATGCCGCTTGGGGTGTGCGCTTAGGTGTGTATGTGTGTAGTGTGCAATGTAACCGGCAACAAAATAATGAATTGTGTGGTTCAGAAACGAGTGTGTGATCTCTTATGTCTCTGCAGTCCTTTACTCTTTTGAATCACACACAAGGCGTGACAAATCTAGTATTCCATGCGGTTCCGCCTTTATTCTGCGATAATCTATTTGGAAACGTTAGCGCCTGGCGCTACCTTGGGGTTGTCCCTAACTTTTTCTTCACCTCTCTGCAGGCACACATGCATAAGTGATAAAGTGCCGACCTCTAGTTCGCACATGCATGCACCAACCTACGATTTTCAGAACTTTCCGGTGTGCATGTTTCAGTAAAAATTAATCGGTTTCACTGCATTCCGAGACGATGAATAGGAGATATCAATTTCGCACCTAAGTTTCACGTCATGAAAAGGCACGTGAATGGGTGGCCAGCAGTGGTGATAGGTGCTGAGATACGCTATTTGATCGGCTGATAAGGCGATCTAGCTATCCCCAGTGCTGCTGACGCCTGCAGGGCAGTGGAAAGACGTGACGAGGATCGGGAACCCACTCTAGTTTGATTCTCGGCGGCCCTTTCGTGCCTCCACGGAGGGTTGAATCGTCTGTGCCGGTCAGCTTGTGGGGCCAGCAAATATCTTGCCCTGGATTCTCTAGTCGTATACCAAGATTGGTCGGTCCCCTAATGAGTGGACACGGCGCTGCTTTCCTTGGCGCCAAATTAATCCACACACCACCATTATTTTACACTGACACACCAAATTAATCCAAAGTACACCTAGAGCGCTCTAGAGTACCGCTAGTACTACTAACCTTTTTCTCTACGGACAAGATAACTTGGGTTCGTTCTAGCTACTCCTACTACTTAATTAGAGAGCCCATCTTCTGGCATCCACTTCCCATGGCCCTTATCATTCCGTCTGAGATTTTTCTTTTTGCCGACGTCTCCCATTTCCATTACCACCGTCCGTAACACGTTCGCTCATTTAGCCACCTTGATGCATCACTTTTCCATGTTGCTTCACAAAATGCAAACAAACAACAAGCTTTGCTCTCCCGTAGCTTGCCTCCTAGCTAGCTAGAGAAGATACACCCACCTGGTGGCCTGGCGGGAAGGAGCGTGACAAGGCTACTGCCTATGGCGTGCGTGAAGAGAAAAGGTGGCCGCTTGGGACTTCAGCCGGCAGTACAGAAATGCCCACGCTATAGTATAACCCTGAAAAGGACAGAGCAAAGTGTGTTTTTTGCAAGGTCGACAGAGCAAAGTGTAGCCAACCAACATACGAAAGTGCAAAGAACGAACGCTTCGCTAGGATCTTGGGTCTTCAGCGGGCAATATATAAAACATGCATGGTCATTTTTCAGCTAGAAAAATGAGTGCTTACATCTCAACACCTCACCCGTTGCCCGTCGCTCATCCTTGCTTGATATAATAAATCAAACAAAACCATGTCCGTTGGAATCTCGTCGCAGTGGAGTTTGGCTTACGAGTTTTCTCCACAATGTGAATTTTCGAAATCAATTATCAATATTTGTAATACACAATGAATATTCTAAAAATATGCTATAGAAATGTTTATATAAACAAGTGTGCACATTACCACTTGGAATGAGTGGGTAGCTATCTGAAAAACAACCAACAACTCAAAAAAAAACAAATGTGCACATTTATTATTCGCCTAATATATATTTCTTGAAAAATAATTGACACATTTGATATAATATGTATAATAAAATATTTCCCTTGAGAAATAAAAATAAACAGCTTGAAACTGCTTAGACCAGCGCATCTAGTGGGCAGCACAACTACGGCAGGTAGTTGTACACGTGAAAACTGA
>NC_041391.1:98404501-98407024 GCF_002162155.2 Triticum dicoccoides | reverse complement strand
CATTAAATTGATGTCCACAGCGTTGTGATTCAAATTTATTCTTTGTCTAAAGTTAAATTTGAAAGTTTGAATTTATGGATTCGGGATGTTATTGAGTTATGCAGCACTAAAACATGACAATTTGGAAATATATGATAGAAAATACAATAGTTTGCATGGCTGAAAAATATGATAGAAAATACAATTCAGGATACTTACATGATACATTTGATGAGTTGGATTGCTTGCGTGTCGGGAAAAAAATAGAGTTATTGGTGATAAAGACATTATGTGGTTTGCATGGCTGAAAAATAATGTTAATGGATCATGACATGGCATAGTTACTGAGGTGTCGACGGTTTGCATTTTAAGATAAGTAGAGGTAGTGGGAATCTACTATTAAGTATACTAGAGGATACCCCGCGTGTTGCTGCGGAAAATGGTTGATGAAATGTGGGTTGATAACATGAGAACTAAAATTAAAAATTCAAATGACTTATAATATTTGATTTTATATTGTTGTAGCAGTATTTATTGAATAACTAGAACAATTAGACGGAAACCATTTTCCAACGCATGATTGAATGTGGTGGTGAGTCTTTTTCCATGCGTGATTACATATTAAGGTGGGCCTTATCCCATTCATTGTTGTATGGGGAGGTGGCATACTTTCATTTTGAGATAAATAAGTTAGTGGGGACAATTCTCTTATGTATATAGGATATGATATATGCTGGAGATATGCCCTAGAGGCAATCATGTATGATGATATTTCTTATGTGTTTATGAATAAAGATAGTCCTTGGACATTATCAATGATGTGTATCAACAAGTACGTGACTTGTTTGTCGGACTATGCATTGTATGATGACTGTCCTAAAAGGTCCCTAGTCGAAAGGGTTGTGTGGACGTGCAACCAACTAGACTAGCATATGACATGGTCGATGGCTTGGTCTCACTAGCCATAGAGCATTGGATGCTAACCGGATAATATGGACTCAGAAGGATCTGGTCGGATTCGACATAGTCGGATCCGAGTCGAGATAAGGTCCGAGTTGGACAGACCCAACTATGAGACGCAACGTCATCTGTGAGTCTCTAGTACAACATACGTTCTATGTCCTAAGACCTGAGCTGGCGCATGTACTCGGGATGGTGACAGGCCTGCTTTGGGTCGACCAAACGCTACTCCGTAACTGGGTAGTTACAAAGGTAGGTTTCAGGCTTGTCCAGACCCATGTTACGAGACATGGTCGAGCAAGATGGGATTTGCCCCTCCGATTAGGAGAGATATACTCTGGGCCCCTCGTGTGATCCGACCAGGATAAGCATGGTCATGCGACAAGGATTATGAGATAATTCAGATAGTGGTCGGCGTCACTGGAACAAGAAAGAGGTCGGGCTAGCACAAGGATGAGAATCTCGCCTTGAGCCCGACAACATATATCGTGTGGCAAAGGGAACAGAAGTGTGACATATTGTACAGGTTCGCCTAACTAGCTTCATAGTCTGCTTGGTGTTCGGCATGCCTTGTTAGAGGCCGCTACCAACCGTGAAGTTCGGAGATGATCCGAACTGCAACCAAGCCGACTTGAACCTAAGGGGTTGCGCGCTGAAGGGAAGGAACCTACGAGGTCGTATCCGAGGACACTGGTCGATGTGATCCGAGTTGTATTCGGATTGTGACCGAGTAGACTTGTGGGCTTTAGGGTCCGTGCGAGGTCCAAGTGTTGAGCTCACGACGGACGCCTATATAAAGTGGATGTGCGGCACACTCATGCGGTTGATCGCTTCGGCACTGTTACTAGGGTTTGCATATGTGTTGCGAATAGCCACCTTCACTCGCCGCCGGTTGTGTGATCGGACCTAGCAGTCCGTCGCACGACGTTCCTCCTGTACGCACAGATACCATTAGAGGCGGTGCACTTGCGCCGCTCCGGCGATCCTGTTCGCGGGATCCGATCGGCTATGTGGGAGACCGGTAAGGAGGAGGTCGACGGAGCAAAGTATAGCCAACCAACATATGAAAGTGCAAAGAACGAACGCTTCGTTAGGATCTTGGGTCTTCAGCAGGCAATAAAACATGCATGGTCATGTTTCAGCTAGAAAAATGAGTGCTTACATCTCAACACCTCACCTGTTGCCCGTCGCTCATCCTTGCTTGATATCTTTACCTACTACTCGTCGCAGTGGAGTTTGGCTTACGAGTTTTCTCCACAATGTGAATTTTCGAAATCAATTATCAATATTTGTAATACACAATGAATATTCTAAAAATAGGCTATAGAAATTTTTATATAAACAAGTGTGCACATTACCACTTGGAATGAGTGGGTAGCTATTTAAAAAACAATCAACAACTCGAAAAAAAACAAGTGTGCACATTTATTATTCGCCTAATATATATTTCTTGAAAAATAATTGACACATTTGATATAATATGTATAATAAAATATTTCCCTTGAAAAATAAAAATAAACAGCTTGAAACTGCTTAGACCAGCGCATCTAGTGGGCAGCACAACTACGGCAGGTAGTTGTACAC
>NC_041391.1:98396270-98404179 GCF_002162155.2 Triticum dicoccoides | reverse complement strand
AATGACCAATAGAGGCCGCGCACCAGGTCGGACTTTATCTAGACCGTTCAAAGCATTTTGGGATCTGTGCGGCCCCTGTATTTCCTGTTCTTGCCCCCCTTAGAAACCGGCCGCTGCGTGTATTCTGGTCGATAGGCAGCACTAGGCGGTCGAATTTCATGTTTTGTCCCTTTTTGAAAAGTATTTCAGGATCTGACCCCTATTTGAATTTTTTTTCGAGATTTGACCCTTTTGCCTACCGCCAGGGAATCTGACGGTAGGGTTAGATAGCCTACCGCCACGGCCCATGGCGGTAGGAAACTTATCCACGTCAGCGCGTGGAGACGGTGCCGTCCCCCTCCGTCGCACCCTACCGCCAGGTGCCCTGGCGGTAGGCTGTCTAACCATACCGCCAGGGGCCCTGGCGGTAGGGTCCGGGCAGTTATTTGCCCCGAAACTGTTGGGGAACGTTGCAGAAAATTAAAATTTTTCCTACGGTTTCACCAAGATCCATCTATGAGTTCATCTAAGCAACGAGTCATGGGAGAGAGTTTGCATCTACATACCACTTGTAGATCGCGTGCGGAAGCTTGCAAGGTGATGATGTAGTCGTACTCGACGTGATTCGAATCACCGATGACCAAGTGCTGAACGGACAACATCTCCGCGTTCAACACACGTACGGGACGGGAGACGTCTCCTCCTTCTTGATCCAGCAAGGGGGAAGGAGAGGTTGAGGAAGACAGTTTCACCGGCAGCACGACGGCGTGGTGATGGTGGAGAAGCAGTACTCCGACAGGGCTTCGCCAAGCACACAACGGAGGAGGAGAGGTGTTGGGGAGGGGAGGGCTGCGCCTTGGAGGGTGGTGTGGTTGCCCTCCCCTCACCCCTCTATTTATAGGGGGAAGGGAGAAGGGGGCCGGCCCCCAAGAACCCATCTAGGGGGGGTGCGGCGGCCTAGGGGAGAGGGGAGAGGGTGGCTTGCCCCCCAAGCCAAGGGGGGCGCCCCCTCTAGGGTTCCCCCTCAACCCTAGGCGCATGGGCCCACGGGAGGGGGGTGCGGCCAGCCCACCAGGGGCTGGCTCCCTGCCCCACGCAGCCCATGTGGCCCCCCCGGGAGGGGTGGCCCCTCCCGGTGGACCCCCGGAACCCTTCCGGTGGCCCCGGTACAATACCGGTATGACCCCGAAACTTCTCGGTGTCCGTTTGACAACTTCCCATATATAAATCTTTACCTCCGGACCCTTCCGGATCTCCTCGTAACGTCCAGGATCCCATCCGGAACTCTGAACAACATTCGGTAGTCACATACTAGTCTTCCTAATAACCCTAGCGTCACCGAACCTTAAGTGTGTAGACCCTACGGGTTCGGGAGACATGCAGACATGACCGAGACGCTCTCAGTCAATAACCAACAGCGGGATCTGGATACCCATGACGGCTCCCACATGCTCCTCGATGTTGTCATCGGATGAACCACTATGTCGAGGATTCGATCAAACCCTGTATGCAATTCCCTTTGTCAATCGGTACGTTACTTGCCCGAGACTCGATCGTCGGTATCCCAATACCTTGTTCAGTCTCGTTACCGGCAAGTCACTTTACTCGTACCGTAATGCATGATCCCGTTCCAACACCTTGGTCACATTGAGCTCATTATGATGATGCATTACCGAGTGGGCCCAGAGATACCTCTCCGTCATACGGAGTGACAAATCCCAGTCTCGATCCGTGTCAACCCAACAGATACTTTCGGAGATACCTGTAATGCACCTTTATAGTCACCCAGTTACGTTGTGACGTTTGATACACCCAAGGCACTCTTACGGTATCCGGGAGTTACATGATCTCATGGTCGAAGGAATAGATACTTTACACTGGCAAAGCTCTAGCAAAACGAACTACACGATCTTTTATGCTATGCTTAGGATTGGGTCTTGTCCATCACATCATTCTCCTAATGATGTGATCTCGTTATCAACGACATCTAATGTCCATAGTCAGGAAACCATGACTATCTGTTGATCACAACGAGCTGGTCAACTAGAGGCCCACCAGGGACATATTGTGGTCTAAGTATATTCACACGTGTATTACGATTTCCGGGTAATACAGTTATAGCATGAATAAAAGACATTTATCATGAACATTGAAATATAATAATACTTTTATTATTGTCTCTAAGGCATATTTCCAACAGTCTCCCACTTGCACTAGAGTCACCAATCTAGTTACATTGTGATGAATCGAACACCCATAGAGTTCTGGTGTTGATCATGTTTTGCACGCGAGAGAGGTTTAGTCAGCGGATCTGCGACATTTAGATCCGTGTGCACTTTGCAAATCTCTATGTCTCCATCTTGAACATTTTCACGGATGGAGTTGAAACGACGCTTGATGTGCCTGGTCTTCTTGTGAAACCTGGGCTCCTTGGCGAGGGCAATAGCTCCAGTGTTGTCACAGAAGAGTTTGATCGGCCCCGACGCATTGGGTATGACTCCTAGGTCGGTGATGAACTCCTTCACCCAAATCGCTTCATGCGCTGCCTCCGAGGCTGCCATGTACTCCGCTTCACACGTAGATCCCGCCACGACGCTCTTCTTGCAGCTGCACCAGCTTACTGCTCCACCATTCAACATATACACGTATCCGGTTTGTGACTTAGAGTCATCCAGATCTGAGTCGAAGCTAGCGTCGACGTAACCCTTTACGACGAGCTCTTCGTCTCTTCCATAAACGAGAAACATGTCCTTCGTCCTTTTCAGGTACTTCAGGATATTCTTGACCGCTGTCCAGTGTTCCTTGCCGGGATTACTTTGGTATCTTGCTACCAAACTTACGGCAAGGTTTACATCGGGTCTGGTACACAGCATGGCATACATAATAGATCCTATGGCTGAAGCATAGGGGATGACACTCATCTCTTCTTTATCTTTTGCCGTGGTCGGTGACTGAGCCGAGCTCAATCTCACACCTTATAACATAGGCAAGAACCCCTTCTTGGACTGATCCATTTTGAACCTCTTCAAAACCTTATCAAGGTATGTGCTTTGTGAAAGACCTATGAGGCGTCTCGATCTATCTCTATAGATCTTGATGCCTAATATATAAGCAGCTTCTCCAAGGTCCTTCATTGAAAAACACTTATTCAAGTAGGCCTTAATGCTGTCCAGAAATTCTATATTATTTCCCATCAAGAGTATGTCATCTACATATAATATGAGAAATGCTACAGAGCTCCCACTCACTTTCTTGTAAACGCAGGCTTCTCCATAAGTCTGCATAAACCCAAACGCTTTGATTATCTCATGAAAGCGAATGTTCCAACTCCGAGATGCTTGCACCAGTCCATAAATGGATCGCTGGAGCTTGCATACTTTGTTAGCGTTCCAAGGATCGACAAAACCTTCTGGCTGCATCATATACAGTTCTTCCTGAAGATGCCCGTTAAGGAATGCTGTTTTGACGTCCATCTGCCATATCTCATAATCATAGTATGCGGCAATTGCTAACATGATTCGGACGGACTTCAGCTTCGCTACAGGAGAGAAAGTCTCGTCGTAGTCAATCCCTTGAACTTGTCGATAACCCTTAGCGACAAGTCGAGCCTTATAGATGGTAACATTTCCATCCGCGTCCGTCTTCTTCTTAAAAATCCATTTGTTTTCTATCGCTCGCCGATCATCGGGGAAGTCTGTCAAAGTCCATACTTTGTTTTCATACATGGATTCTATCTCGGATTTCATGGCTTCAAGCCATTTGTTGGAATCCGGGCCCGCCATCGCTTCTTCATAGTTCGAAGGTTCATTGTTGTCTAACAACATGATTTCCAGGACAGGGTTGCCGTACCACTCTGGTGCAGAACGTGTCCTTGTGGACCTACGAAGTTCAGCAGTAACTTGATCCGAAGTACCTTGATCATCATCATTGTTTTCCTCTTCAGTTGGTGTGGGCATCACATGAACGGTTTCCTGCGCTGCGCCACTTTCCCGCTCAAGAGGTAGTACTTCATCGAGTTCTACTTTCCTCCCACTTACTTCTTTCGAGAGAAACTCTTTTTCCAGAAAGCATCCGTTCTTGGCAACAAAGATCTTGCCTTCGGATCTTAAGTAGAAGGTATACCCGATAGTTTCCTTAGGGTATCCTATGAATACACATTTTTCCGACTTGGGTTCGAGCTTTTCAGGTTGAAGTTTCTTGACATAAGCATCGCATCCCCAAACTTTTAGAAACGACAGCTTAGGTTTCTTTCCAAACCATAATTCATACGGTGTCGTCTCAACGGATTTAGACGGTGCCCTATTTAAAGTGAATGTAGCTGTCTCTAGAGCGTATCCCCAAAATGATAGCGGTAAATCGGTAAGAGACATCATAGACCGCACCATATCCAATAGGGTGCGATTACGACGTTCGGACACACCGTTTCGCTGAGGTGTTCCAGGCAGCGTGAGCTGTGAAACGATTCCACATTTCCTTAAGTGTGTACCAAATTCGTGACTTAAGTATTCTCCTCCACGATCTGATCGTAAGAATTTTATCTTTCGGTCACGTTGATTCGCTACCTCATTCTGAAATTCCTTGAACTTTTCAAAGGTCTCAGACTTGTGTTTCATCAAGTAGACATACCCATATCTACTCAAGTCATCAGTGAGAGTGAGAACATAACGATATCCTCCGCGAGCCTCAACGCTCATTGGACCGCACACATCGGTATGTATGATTTCCAACAAGTTGGTTGCTCGCTCCATTGTTCCGGAGAACGGAGTCTTGGTCATTTTGCCCAAGAGGCATGGTTCGCACGTGTCAAACGATTCATAATCAAGAGACTCTAAAAGTCCATCGGCATGGAGCTTCTTCATGCGCTTGACACCAATGTGACCAAGGCGGCAGTGCCACAAGTATGTGGGACTATCGTTATCAACTTTATATCTTTTGGCATCTACACTATGAACATGTGTAATATTACGCTCGAGATTCATTAAGAATAAACCATTGACCATCGGAGCATGACCATAAAACATATCTCTCATATAAATCGAACAACCATTATTCTCAGACTTAAATGAGTAGCCATCTCGTATTAAACGAGATCCAGATACAATGTTCATGCTCAAACTTGGCACTAAATAACAATTATTAAGGTTCAAAACTAATCCCGTAGGTAAATGTAGAGGCAGCGTGCCGACGGCGATCACATCGACTCTGGAACCATTTCCGACGCGCATCGTCACCTCATCCTTCGCCAGTCTCCGTTTATTCCGCAGCTCCTGCTGTGAGTTACAAATATGAGCAACGGCACCGGTATCAAATACCCAGGAGTTACTACGAGTACTGGTAAGGTACACATCAATCACATGTATATCAAATATACCTTTGGTGTTGCCGGCCTTCTTATCCGCTAAGTATTTGGGGCAGTTCCGCTTCCAGTGACCCTTCCCCTTGCAATAAAAGCACTCAGTCTCAGGCTTGGGTCCATTCTTTGACTTCTTCCCGGTAACTGGCTTACCAGGCGCGGCAACATCTTTGCCGTCCTTCTTGAAGTTCTTCTTACCCTTGCCCTTCTTGAACTTAGTGGTCTTATTGACCATCAACACTTGATGTTCTTTCTTGATTTCAGCCTCTGCTGACTTCAGCATCGAGAACACTTCAGGAATGGTCTTTTCCATCCCCTGCATGTTGTAGTTCATCACAAAGCTCTTGTAGCTTGGTGGGAGCGACTGGAGGATTCTGTCAATGACCGCCTCATCTGGGAGGTTAATGTTTAGCTGGGTCATACGGTTGTGCAACCCAGACATCTTCAGGATGTGCTCACTGACAGAACTATTTTCCTCCATCTTACAACTGTAGAACTTGTCGGAGACATCATATCTCTCGACCCGGGCATGAGCTTGAAAAACTAGTTTCAGCTCTTCGAACATCTCATATGCTCCGTGGTGCTCAAAACGCTTTTGGAGCCCCGGTTCTAAGTTGTAAAGCATGCCGCACTGAACGAGGGAGTAATCATCAGCACGAGACTGCCAAGCATTCATAATGTCTTGGTTCTCTGGGACGGGAGCATCACCTAGCGGTCCTTCTAGGACATATTGTTTCCTGGCAGCTATGAGGATGATCCTCAGGTTCCGGACCCAGTCCGTATAGTTGCTGCCATCATCTTTCAACTTGGTTTTCTCTAGGAACGCGTTGAAGTTCATGTTGACATTAGCGTTGGCCATTGATCTACAAGACATATTTGCAAAGGTTTTAGACTAAGTTCATGATAATAAAGTTCTAATCAAATTATGAACTCCCACTTAGATTAGACATCCCTTTAGTCATCTAAGTGTTACACGATCCGAGTCGACTAGCCCGTGTCCGATCATCACGTGAGACGGACTAGTCATCGTCGGTGAACATTCTCATGTTGATCGTATCTTCCATACAACTCGTGCTCGACCTTTCGGTCTCCGTGTTCCGAGGCCATGTCTGCACATGCTAGGCTCGTCAAGTTAACCCTAAGTGTTTTCGCTGTGTAAAACTGTCTTACACCCGTTGTATGTGAACGTAAGAATCCATCACACCCGATCATCACGTGGTGCTTAGAAGCGACGAACTGTAGCAACGGTGCACAGTTAGGGGAGAACACTTCTTGAAATTTTATAAGGGATCATCTTATTTACTACCGTCGTCCTAAGTAAACAAGATGCATAATACATAATAAACATCACATGCAATTATATAGTTGTGACATGATATGGCCAATATCATATAGCTCCATTGATCTTCATCTTCGGGGCTCCATGATCATCTTCTCACCGGCTTGACACCATGATCTCCATCATCGTGTCTTCATGAAGTTGTCACGCCAACGACTACTTCTACTTCTATGACTAACATTTAGCAATAAAGTAAAGTAGTTTACATGGCGTTATTCAATGACACGCAGGTCATACAAAAAAATAAAGACAACTCCTATGGCTCCTGCCGGTTGTCATACTCATCGACATGCAAGTCGTGAATCCTATTACAAAGAACATGATCTCATACATCACAATTCATCATTCATCACAACTTCTGGCCATATCACATCACATGATCAATCGCTGCAAAAACAAGTTAGACGTCCTCTAATTGTTGTTGCATCTTTTACGTGGATGCAATTGGGTTCTAGCAAGAACGTTTTCTTACCTACGAATCACCACAACGTGATTTTGTCAACTTCTATTTACCCTTCATAAGGGCCCTGTTCATCGATTCCGCTCCATCTAAAGTGAGAGAGACAGACACCCGCCAGCCACCTTATGCAACTAGTGCATGTCAGTCGGTGGAACCGGTCTCACGTAAGCGTACGTGTAAGGTTGGTCCGGGCCGCTTCATCCCACAATACCGTTGAGCAAGAAAAGACTAGTAGAGGCAAGTAAGATGACAAAATCCACGCCCACAACAAAAGTTGTGTTCTACTCGTGCAAAGAGAACTACGCATAGACCTAGCTCATGATGCCACTGTTGGGGAACGTTGCAGAAAATTAAAATTTTTCCTACGGTTTCACCAAGATCCATCTATGAGTTCATCTAAGCAACGAGTCATGGGAGAGAGTTTGCATCTACATACCACTTGTAGATCGCGTGCGGAAGCTTGCAAGGTGATGATGTAGTCGTACTCGACGTGATTCGAATCACCGATGACCAAGTGCTGAACGGACAGCACCTCCGCGTTCAACACACGTACGGGACGGGAGACGTCTCCTCCTTCTTGATCCAGCAAGGGGGAAGGAGAGGTTGAGGAAGACAGTTCCACCGGCAGCACGACGGCGTGGTGATGGTGGAGAAGCAGTACTCCGACAGGGCTTCACCAAGCACACAACGGAGGAGGAGAGGTGTTGGGGAGGGGAGGGCTGCACCTTGGAGGGTGGTGTGGCTGCCCTCCCCGCACCCCTCTATTTATAGGGGGAAG
>NC_041391.1:98381180-98396204 GCF_002162155.2 Triticum dicoccoides | reverse complement strand
GAGAGGGGAGAGGGTGGCTTGCCCCCCAAGCCAAGGGGGGCGCCCCCTCTAGGGTTCCCCCTCAACCCTAGGCGCATGGGCCCAAGGGAGGGGGGTGCGGCCAGCCCACCAGGGGCTGGCTCCCTGCCCCATGCAGCCCATGTGCCCCCCCGGGAGGGGTGGCCCCTCCCGGTGGACCCCCGGAACCCTTCCGGTGGCCCCGGTACAATACCGATATGACCCCGAAACTTCCCGGTGTCCGTTTAACAACTTCCCATATATAAATCTTTACCTCCGGACCCTTCCAGATCTCCTCGTGACGTCCAGGATCCCATCCGGAACTCCGAACAACATTCGGTAGTCACATACTAGTCTTCCTAATAACCCTAGCGTCACCGAACCTTAAGTGTGTAGACCCTACGGGTTCGGGAGACATGCAGACATGACCGAGACGCTCTCAGTCAATAACCAACAGCGGGATCTGGATACCCATGACGGCTCCCACATGCTCCTCGATGTTGTCATCGGATGAACCACTATGTCGAGGATTCGATCAAACCCTGTATGCAATTCCCTTTGTCAATCGGTACGTTACTTGCCCGAGACTCGATCGTCGGTATCCCAATACCTTGTTCAGTCTCGTTACCGGCAAGTCACTTTACTCGTACCGTAATGCATGATCCCGTGTCCAACACCTTGGTCACATTGAGCTCATTATGATGATGCATTACCGAGTGGGCCCAGAGATACCTCTCCGTCATACGGAGTGACAAATCCCAGTCTCGATCCGTGTCAACCCAACAGATACTTTCGGAGATACCTGTAATGCACCTTTATAGTCACCCAGTTACGTTGTGATGTTTGATACACCCAAGGCACTCTTACGGTATCCGGGAGTTACACGATCTCATGGTCGAAGGAATAGATACTTGACACTGGCAAAGCTCTAGCAAAACGAACTACACGATCTTTTATGCTATGCTTAGGATTGGGTCTTGTCCATCACATCATTCTCCTAATGATGTGATCCCGTTGTCAACGACATCTAATGTCCATAGTCAGGAAACCATGACTATCTGTTGATCACAACGAGCTGGTCAACTAGAGGCTCACCAGGGACATATTGTGGTCTAAGTATTCACACGTGTATTACGATTTCCGGGTAATACAGTTATAGCATGAATAATAGACATTTATCATGAACATTGAAATATAATAATACTTTTATATTGCCTCTAGGGCATATTTCCAACAGAAACCCCCGCGCCCCTACCCATCTACCCACCCCTCCCCTCCCCCCCGTCGGCAGTTCATCCTTTTCTCCCCCAAGTCGCCCCTCTCTCCCTCTCTCATCTCCTCCACTCCCCCCTTGGATCTTCACCGATTCTTCACCGTTTTGGCGGATCGAGATGGCCCCGGGGAGAGAACCGTAAGCTCCTCCGATCCCTCCAATTAGTTTTTGCAAACTTGCTACCGATTCGACGCATTATTTGCTTGAAATCCCTCATGTTTTTGAACTTAGATTGATTTTTTTTCACCTAAGATTGATTGTAGTTGTAGTTCTTAGTTCTTTAGTAAGTAGTGGTATTGGATATGTACTCTAATCAATAGTTCATATGTTAGTGTGAAGATGAACCCTAGTTCATAATTTTTTTTGTTATAAAAATTATGATGTAATGTTGATAAAGGGATGAACCCTAGTTTGATGATGCATGTGATATAATGATATGATCTAGTGTGAAGATGAACCCTAGTTTGATGATGCATGTTGATATGATGATATGAAGATGTTGTTTGGAAAATTTTGTTTAAAAATATGAAGCTATGATGTATGTTGGAGATTTTTTTTGATATGATGCATGTTGATATGATTTGATCCATCATGTGTAGTAGATGTTGTTGGAGGAATATGCTTAAAATTTTATCTTGATATGATTTGAGTTCATTGTTTGTTTATGTATGCTTATGCTTATGATGCTTTTGTTTATGAAACTCTATTAAGCCGGCCATCTCTTGCGGACAACATCGGCCCACGGTACTGCATGCTGGACTGGGCATTCGACAAGGGTCATCGTGCCCGTTTCATAGAGAACGGAGAGGTAAGTGATATGAAAGAAATTTTGATCAAAGTTCTCGGATTGATGAAAATGATTTCCTAACTTTTTGGCGTTCACTTTTTGACAGACGCTCCAGCCACTGCGCATGAGGGGTCACGGGGTTCGTGGGCATATGGACTACGACGAGCGCTACGCGCCGTTCTTCAAGAGAGCCCGTCTGTTGGGTTTCGTGCTGCAGTTCAAGCGTCAGCCGCCGACGCTTGTCCACGCGGCTCTCACAGCTCTGATTGACCATTGGAGACCGGAGACCCATTCTTTCCATCTGCCATGCGGGGAGATGACAGTGACCCTAGAGGACTGGGGGATGATTACTGCAATGCCGATCGAGGGTCATGCACTCACCGGTCGAGTGGAGAGGGCCAACTGGTAGGAGAGGGCCAACTGGTAGGAGAGGGTCACCACCCTCATCGGCGACTGCCCCGGTGCCAAGAGTAACCGTACATCCGGTGTGCCGTTGATCTAGCTCTCGCAGCACCGGAAGACATGCCCCCAAGGCGCAGATGAGGCGACTGTGGAGTTGTACGCGAGGGCCTATCTGTGGTATATTCTCTCGGAGGTCGTGTTTCCAGACAGCTCCGGGAACTCTGCCAACTGGGCGTATCTGTTCTTCCTAGCAGACTGGGATGCAGGGTACAGTTGGGGGACGGCATCTCTCGCCTACCTATACCGTTCGGTAAGAGAGTGTCTAATTGCGTACCTACCTATGAAAGTGTGTCCATGACATTTTCTTATATCTGATCCTCATTTGATGTTTTGCAGCTTGACGACGCAACACAGAGGATGGGAGACAAGTCCAATATGGGTGGCTTTGTCTGGGCCTTCTCCATTTGGATGTGGGAGCGACTGCCAGTGGGGCATCCGGAGAAGTTGCGAAGACGCCCATGGGAAGACTATGGCGAAGAAGGCAATGAGACTCGAAACCCCACCGTAGCTTACGAGTGGGACGTTGTCAAACTCTACACGGGGCTAAACAAGACTTCGTACAAGACCTACACCAACAAGTTGGAAGCTTTGACGCATACGCAGGTATATGAACTCGCCCAACACCTTTCTCTTTGATTCTGACTTTTGACCGAGAGTGCGAACTTACCAAGGTATATGTAATAGGTAATCTGGTGCCCGTATCGACAAGAACGAGAGTGGGCCTTTGATCTGAACGTGATGTGCGATGCGGACCGTGGTATCTGGCGGTGCATCGTGCCAATGATCTGTGTGTACGCCGTCGAGTGGCATTTGCCACAACGCGTGGCCACGCAGTTTGGGATTTATCAGCATACCCCACCGGGCCAGTCCACCGATACCGGCGGCCACGCGCTGCACCTGTGAGCTCTTTGTTCTCCGTGAGATTATCATGTTTCTTGTTGCTTATGATGATCTCATTGCGCTTATGATGATTCTTGTTGCTTATGCCCTGCAGGATGAGCCGGCAGAAGAATCAGTCGATCACAGACTGGGGAGAGGAGCATAAGACTCATGTGATGGAGTGGAACCGACGGAGGTACCGTAAAGACGTGGAGAGGAGAGTGACTAACTGGGATGATTACCTGGGCCGACACATGAGGTGGTACGATGATGGCCAGAAGCACCGTCTTCGTCTCAGGCCTCGATGGACAGCAGAAGACATCGCGGAGCTGGAGTGGGCTGACCCCGATGAACAGGCATACCAGACCGGCATCAGAGACATGCACAGTGGATTTAGGGAGTTTGCACCCCTCATCAACAGAGTGGTAAGTTCGAACTGACGGTTGATTTTAAAATATTTTATTCATCATCGTGACTGACTTATGCCGTTGCAGTCCAGTGAGCTGAACAGATGCATCTTCGATGCCTCAGATGCACTAGGTGATCTTCCCGGGAGCAGAGAATCGGAGACCAGAGTCAGGGGGGCGATGAAGGTACATTTTCAGCCTCCTCGGAACAGATGCATCTTTTTCACTTACAATCAGTCGATTTGATACTTATTATGACCTTGCTTCATTGTGTGTGCAGAAGTTCATGCAGCGTTGTCGCAAGCTGGTAGGGCTGCCTGGGTGTGCTGGAGCTGGGTCAGTTGAAGCTTATCAGCCTGTAGCCACACAGGGTATCATCGGCTCATCGAGCCATGCTCCCTCGTCGTCTAGGTTGGTTGGGGAGGAGGAGGATGAGGAGGAGGAGAAGGAGGAGGAGGAGGAGGCCACATATGAAGAAGGGGAGGAGGATTAGAGCAACGGGGAGGAGGAGTGCGATGAAGATTATGGACCTCCAACAACTCAAACGTCTCAAGCATCTCAGCTGCCGAAGAAGAGGAATCCGAAGACGAAGGATTTGCTGAGTCTGGAACCTTTCCAGAGACCGGTTCCTCGACGGCCCAAGAAGAAGACCGAAGACACTCGTTCAAAGAGTAACGAGGACCGTACCTCCAAGAGGGGAAGGAGCAACTGATTATGCTCTTCGATAGTTGGCTCTTTTAGTTTGGTTGAACTTCGTTTGGTTGAACTTTTCTAGTGGTTATGAAGCTACGTGGAACTATGTGTTTGCTATTTGTGGATCTATGTCTTTGTTATTTGTGAAACTATGTGGAACTCTGTTTACTAATTAGTTGAAGTTCGTTTGAAATGTTCTATGCACTTCAAATTTGTTAATGTGTATGTGATGCCCAAGTTTAATTGTTTGAGATCTGTGATATTGTTGTCATATTTGTGAAACTTGCTATAATATTACTGTCATATTGAATTTGAAAAGAAGCAAGCAATTGAACTTAAATTCATAAAACACAGGACCCTACCGCCAAGGACCCTGGTGGTAGGGTCAGACAGCCTACCGCCAGGGCACTTCAATTCTTCGTTACAGAAACATTACACTGAAAAAACAGGACCCTACCGCCATGGGCTCTGGCGGTAGGGTCGCACAGCCTATCGCCAGGGCTCCTGGCGGTAGGTGCTTAACCACGTTCAGCGCAGTCAAACGGCCGCCGTCCCCCTCCGTCGCACCCCTACCGTCATGGGCCGTGGCGGTAGGCTATCTAACTCTACCGCCAGAGACCCTGACGGTAGCAAAAGGGTCAAATCTCGAAAAAAATTCAAACAGGGGTCGGATCCTGAAATACTATCAAAAAGGGTCAAAACACGAAATTCGGCCGCACTAGGCACATATGATATGACCTGACCTTGACCTGGAGTACTGTATAAGCAGATGTGGGGTCATATTCCCCGTGTGTGCACGTCTTGACACTATGACCAAAACAACTAGAGTAGTATTTTATCCCGTCCAGCTGCCTTCCTCCTTCCTGTATCAAACAGTAATAGACGTGCTAATTGTGTATTGGGTATGCCATTAGCTATATTGTGCATGTGATTAAACTTTCGCATGAAGCTTATGATTTTCTGTTAGTACAGTACAATAAATTGGGAAAACATACCTCATGCCCCATTAACGGTCTGATGAGTAAAATTATTTGGCAATCCAATTTAAGTGATTCAGTTATTACAATAAATTTTAAAAAAATACTGCATGCGTTGTTAACATTCTGATGGTCCAAATTATTAGCAATAAAATTTCAATGATCTTGTGAGTACAATCAATTAAAAAAAACTTTGTGTATCGTTACCAATCTGATGGGTTTCCGTCAAAAAAGAGATGAGCGAAAAGAGATCCGATGGGTTAAATTATTGGCGATCAAATTTAAGTGGGCTTGTTAATTATTAATTCTGCATGTATGCTAACCATTCGCTTGGTTCTTATGCTAGCCTTTTTCACTAAATACTCCTACTTAATCAGACGTCAGAACCACAATTTGATGACTAATAAGATTAGAAACGTCAATGATGATTAAAAAATAATTATTAAAATGTCTTATTTAACCTGCCAGAGGGTTAATTAAAATAGTCGATTCGTACTAGTTAAGATAGACCAATAATTAAAAAGGGAAGATTTAAAAATAGTCAATCAGAACTACTTACTATGTCCGGGTTTACAAGTCCGCCATCCATTTTGCGTCAAAATTTGCCATAGATTTAATAACTAACAAAATATAAGTAGTTCAAAGGAGTTTCAAATGGTATTTTGTTTAATACTTAAAACGTAAATTTATTGACTAAATTTATGACCAAAATTCGCCACAAACATGATGAGGCTAATAAACCCAAACACAGGAAGTACTGTACTGAAGATTGAACAACAATTAACGGGAAAGATTTATTTTTGTTCCTAAAATCAAGACTCACGCCTCAATTACTACCCCTAACCTTCTTTTATTATTATAATGACATGCCATAGTCACAATCTGCAAGTGAACAATTACTCACAGGTTAAGTCCATGCACGAACCATGCACGGAGCCTGTACAGGATGGATTTGACACCACGCACAAACGAGTTGTTTGTGAAGCTAGTCAAGCTACTGCATCTCGTCACGTCAAAACCTGCAAACCCTGTGTAGAATCAGGCCCCACACTACATGGTCTGGACAAACATTTTGACAGAAGTGGATCAGATGGGGAAACAGAAGTGCCAAGCTAGTACGCCGCGTGACCAACTCACCGTGTATTGCGCGCACGCATAGGAGACAAGGGCTGACAATGGACTTGACAGAGAGGAATCCCAACGCGAATGCGGACGCCCCGGATACCGGCCTACCTGGTGCTCGTCCGCTGAAAATTCGCCCCCCCCCCCCTACCACCACCACCACCATTAAATTAATGTCCACAGCGTTGTGATTCAAATTTATTCTTTGTCTAAAGTTAAATTTGAAAGTTTGAATTTATGGATTCGGGATGTTATTGAGTTATGCAGCACTAAAACATGACAATTTGGAAATATATGATAGAAAATACAATAGTTTTAGAGAGTCTGAGTTTATACATTTATTTCTTTATCCTTGGTCGTTTGCCTCAGGCCGAGCACACCCAAGGAAGAGCAGAAAAATGAAAGCTCAGCTTCAGCACTTAAATCGCGCATTGGCTGGCCCAACAAAGTAGACTTGTTCGATCGCTCTAGTTAGTTTTTTTATCACTCCCTTTTTTTCTAGTGCTGCTCTGCCATTCAAGAATAAAATATTTTACCGGTTTTCTAAAAAAATGTTCAAAAAATTAAAAATTTCATAAATTTGAAAAAGTCCCTGGGTTTAAAAAAATATCATGGATTATATAAATGTTCACCTATCTGAAAAATGTTCATGAATTTGATAACTTTACAATTATTTTCAAATATCATACATTTTTAAAAGTATACAAATTTGAAAATTTTAGGGATTGAAAATATAATCATTGATTTTAAATTCTTTTAAAAATTATAAAAATCATGAATTTAGAAAATGTTCATTAGTCTATAAAAAAAGTTGATGGAATCTAATTGTTTAAAACATGGAAAAGAACAAAAAAGTGAAAACCCAGATTAAAAACCGAGTATGACTAGTGGATACTCCGTGCATTGCTGCAGCAATTGGTTGATTAAAGTTTGGGCGGATAACATGATAACCCGAATTAAAAATACATGTGACTTATCATATTTGATTACGTATAGTTGTAAAAATATTTACTGAATGTAAGTAAAATAATCAAATAAAAACATTTCCCCATGCATAGTTGAATGTCCTGGTGGGTCTTCTCCCATCCATGACTGAATGTTGAGGCGGGCCTTATCCCATTCATAATTGTTGGTGTGGTGGCATGCTTGCATATCGCGATAAACTAGAGATTTCCCCACATGTTGCACAAGGAATTCAAAGATAAATTTAAATGAATTATATATAAAGGAAGTGATCTAAATCAAATGCTACTGTCTTTAAACCTAGAAATGTTTCGCACTTGCATTGTGTGTGAACAAAAGGTATGCATGTACCGTTGACCATATTAGTTTCAACAATTAAACTAAGGCCCACCAGTAGCCTATAGAAGAAAACAAATTAAATAATATCCAATGTATTACATATGTCTATTACTAATAAAATAGAAATGTTGATGTGGTTTTTACATGGATGAAAAATATAGTTAGTGGATACTTACATGATACATTTGATGAGTTGGATTGCTTGCGTGGTCGGGAAAAAATTAGAGTTATTGATGATAAAGACATTATGTGGTTTGCATGGCTGAAAAATAATGATAATGGATCATGACATGGCACACTTACTGAGGTGTGGACAGTTTGCATTTTAAGATAAGTAGAGGTAGTGGGAATCTACCATTAAGTATACTAGAGGATACCCCGCGTGTTGCTACGGGAAATGGTTGATGAAATGTGGGTTGATAACATGAGAACTAGAATTAAAAATTCAAATGACTTATAATATTTGATTTTATATTGTTGTAGCAGTATTTATTGAATAACTAGAACAATTAGACGGAACCATTTTCCAACGCATGTTTGAATGTGGTGGTGAGTCTTTTTTCCATGCGTGATTACATATTGAGGTGGGCCATATCCCATTCATAGTTGTATGGTGAGGTGGCATACTTTCATTTTGAGATAAATAAGTTAGTGGGTGAAGGAAATATGCCCTAGAGGCAATAATAAAGTTGTTATTTATATTTCCTTATATCATGATAAATGTTTATTATTCATGCTAGAATTGTATTAACCGGAAACTTAGTGCATGTGTGAATACATAGACAGACAAAACATAGTGTCCCTAGTATGCCTCTACTTGACTAGCTCGTTAATCAAAGATGGTTATGTTTCCTAACCATAGACATGTGTTGTCATTTGATGAATGGGATCACATCATTAGGAGAATGATGTAATGGACAAGACTCATCCGTTAGCTTAGCATTATGATCGTGACAGTTTCATTGCTACTGCTTTCTTCATGACTTATACATGTTCCTCAGACTATGAGATTATGCAACTCCCGAATACCGGAGGAACACCTTGTGTGCTATCAAACGTCACAACGTAAATGGATGATTATAATGATGCTCTACAGGTGTCTCCGAAGGTTCTTGTTCGGTTGTCATAGATCAAGATTAGGATTTGTCACTTCGTGTTTCGGAGAGCTATCTCTGAGCCCTCCCGGTAATACTCATCACCATAAGCCTTGCAAGCAATGTGACTAATGAGTTAGTTGCAGGATGAAGCATCATGGAATGAGTAAAGAGACTTGCCGGTAATGAGATTGAAATAGGTATGATCATACAGACGATCGAATCTCGGGCAAGTAACATACCGATGACAAAGGGAACAACGTATGTTGTTATGTGGTTTGACCGATAAAGATCTTCGTAGAATATGTAGGAGCCAATATGAGCATCCAAGTTCCACTATTGGTTATTGACTGGAGATGTGTCTCTGTCATGTCTACGAACCCATAGGGTCCGCACGCTTAACGTTTGATGACGATTTGTATTATGAGTTATGTGATTTGATGACAGAAGTTTGTTCGGATTCCCGGATGAGATCACGGACGTGATGAGGAGTTTCGAAATGGTCGAGACATAAAGATCGATATATTGGAAGGCTATATTCGGACATCGGAAAGGTTCCAAGTGATTCTGGTATTTTTCGGAGTATCGGGGAGTTACTGGAATTCACCGGGAGAAGTAATGGGCCATATTGGGCTTTAGTGGAGAGAGGGAAGAAGGGCCAAGAGGTGGCGCACGCCTCCCCCCTGCCCAAACCGAATTGGACAAGGGGTGGGGGCGCAGCCTGTCGTGGTTCTAAGTCTGACAGTAGAATGGGGGGTAGGTATGGAGAGGCAAGATCCTAGCTACAGAGCAGTTGTGAACACAAGGATGTACGAGTTCAGGCCCTTCTCGGAGGAAGTAACAGCCCTACGTCTCGGAGCCCAGAGGCGGTCGACTGGATTATATGTGTATGGGTTACAGGGGTGCGAACCCTTTACACTGAGGAGGGGGGTGGCTTATATAGTATCCGCCAGACCCCTCCGGCCCTCAGTAATGCAGGGTTTAAAGTACATTAAGTCTAGGCGTTACTGGTAACGCCTTACATAAAGTGTCCTAAATGCCATAAAGACTACTTGATTACAGACCGTTTGGATGCAGAGTGCCTCTTGATCTCCTGGTGGTCGAGTGTGTCTTCATGGTCAAGTCCTTCGAGTACGTCGAGTGAGGTCCCTCTTGGTCGACTGGAAGGCAGTTTCTTCTAAGGGCGTCCTTGGGTAGGGCACTTAGATCAGGCCTGTGACCCTACCCTAGGTACATGACTTCATCATTAGCCCCCGAATGGATCGAGGTTTGAGTGAGGAAGGAGTTGATAATATTTCCGACCTGCTTTTGTGTTCTGGATATGCATTGTCTTGGACCAATAATCTCTTCGTTGATAACAACAACTTTTCTTCAGTCGCCTTGATCCATTCTTTTCTCTTGTCGAGTGAACTTTTGAACTTAGTAATTTCCGAGCGATGGATCGCAGGAAATCTCTCGTCTGACAGATCGATCTGCTGTTAGCGGATTTTGTGGGATCCGAATTTTGGGGGAAGCGCGCGAAGCGGGGCGGACCGCGGCGCTCGGATTGGATAGGGCATAGACGCCTCGATTCCCGCGCCACCTTTTTCGCCACGTATCGCGTGCGTGCGACTGTTGCGGGATGTGATTGGATTGCCTGGGCCCACTTGTCATTCACTCGGAAGTGCTCTTATAAAAGTGCCCGGCAAGGGTTTTGGAACAATATCTCTCCATTCTTCCCCCAGCCCTCTCCGCCTCCACCCACTGCGCCCGCTCTCGCCCGCGCCCAATCGCTCCTCGTACGCTTCGCCGGCAACAATGGTGAAGGAGAAGATGGCGGCGCTGGAGCGCGCGAAGAAGGCGACGGCGACGGGGAAGGCGAAAGGCTGGGTCCAATGGGATTGGATCCGGTCGACCAGTCGGGGCGGGTCTTCGTCCAGGTCCAGCCTGCCGCAAGGCTGGGTCCAAGGGGATTGGATCCGGTCGACCATCACCGAGAAGGATCTCACTGATATGGCCAACGATGGTTTAATCCCCCACGGAGCGGCGAGGCTCCCGGGGAACGAGTGGCAACCACAGCCGGAAGAGGGTGAGTGTGTTCTTCTGGCTACCCACGTCGACCGTGGGTTCTCTCTGCCTCTGAGTGTTTTCTTCCGTAGTTTCTTGAATTTCTTTGGGGCGCAACTCCGCCACTTCAATCCGAATTCCATCGCCTACCTTGCTGCCTTCGTGTCCATGTGTGAGAACTTCCTGGGTTGCCGACCGCACTGGGGTCTGTTCAAGTATATATTCACTTGTCGTTCTCAGACCGTGAAAAAGGCGAGTCCAGATGACGATAAGACCAAGCTTATTCAGATGTGTGGAGGTTTGGGGATTCAGATGAGGAACAAGAGCACCTTTCCGGCCATGACCCTTCCTGAGTCGGTCAGAGGATGGCAGTCGACTTGGTTCTACTGCCAAAACGAGTCGACGCCGGGGCAGTCGAGTGGTCTCCCTCCGTTCTCTATGAACCGAGCGCAGAAGCCCTCTTCTCTGAAGGTGCTCCCTGAGGAGAAATCCCAAGTGAAGATGTTGATGGAGCGCGTAGTCCAGTTAGTTCGGGAAGGAGTGACGGGTATGGACCTTCTGGAGGTCTTTCTTAGGCGACGCATCCAGCCTCTTCAGTACCGAGGCCATTGCATGTGGCTGTACTATGGAACTGAGGATGAGACTCGGATCCATCCAGAGGCAGTCGATGACGCTACACTGGAGAGGTGGATGGCTGCGGTCACTGGGAACAAGGACAACCCTCGAGGAGCCAGGAGGATTCCGCCACTCGACCATTCTAGCACTCCTTACAAGGTATGCCCACCTTATTTCCAATTGTATTCTTGTCATACTTGTTCTGCTTTTGCTGAAAATTTGTCGATTGATCCCTATCTTGCTGTCTCTCAGACCTTCACCGAACTATACTCGATGCCGAATGGAGCACAAACGCCGACTGAAGAGGAGGAAGCAAGTGGAGGCGAAAGCCAAGAGGAGTGGGACTCAGACGCTACTGACGATGATAATGATGATGACTCCGATGGGGAGGAAGAAGAGGAGGAGGAGGAGGAGGAAACCGCACCACCTCGCACGGAAAGACAATCGAAGCTCATTCATGACCCTGCGACTGAACATGGCAAGGGGGTCGCGATTGCCGCGCAGTCGACCAAGCACCCTCGGACCACTTCTCCGGCGCCGACTGAGAAGGCCCAGAAGCAATCTCGAACGGTGTCGTCGAAACCGGCGAAGGTCTTGCCAAAGATGAAGGTGTCGATTCCCACCATATCAGGGTAAAAATGCTATCTGAGTCTTCTTGCTCTACACGAGTTTATCTTTGGTCGGCTCATGAGTTAACCGACTGATTATTGGAATTGCAGTGCTGCTACTTCTGATACCTCGGCCAGGGCTGACGATCATGAGATGGAAGATGCTACAACCTCAAAACCTGGTACCACTCTCTTAATTCCGTTTTTTAGTCGATTGGCTCTTGGTCTCTAATTCTGATTCTTTTCTGTAGCTCCATCCAATGTCGTTACCACCCTTCCTGACGACGACGACGATGAGGAACCGCTGAAGCACAGGAGGGACAGGAAAGCGTCTACTGGCAGGGTGATTCAAGACGTGCCAGCACCCGAGACATTGGTCGCAGAGGAGGAGAACACCACTCGGCACACCGTATCTTTCGCGGTGCCGTTGACGAGTGCTCACCCTGCGTCGTCGAGTGCCGCACAGCCTTCACTCTTCTCGACCCACTACGTCCCAGAGGACCAAGCCAGTGCTGCAAAAGAAGCGATACGCCAGGCGGGAGTCATGATGGAGCGGGTAAAGGCCATCCGGGAAGGTAGTCAGGCAGCCTATGACGCCAGTTCTGCCCTTCAAAGCAACGTTCAGGTCAGTCGGTCATCGCCTGTTCTGTTAGGATATGATCTCTGAAAATTCTTCTTTCTGAAATCCGTAGTAGCTCTACACCCACTGGGTGTGTCGATTGAAATTCCGGTTTAGTGGGGGCACGCTGAGTGCACCCACTGGGTGTAGTCCCGAAGGCTATGGTGGACTGCTGGCAGTCGACATAGGCTTTATAAGTTAAGTTCTTCCTTCATTCGACTAGGTCGAATGGATTTCCAGACCGGTGGGGGCACACTGAGTGCACCCACTGGGTGTAGTCTCCGAGGCTGTGGTCGACTGCTGGTAGTCGGCTACAGTGTGAAGAATATGTCCTACTTATTTTTGCTGGTCGACTGGTCGACTCTTCCTTGATAGAACTAGTGGGGGCAAGCTGAGTGCACCCACTGGGTGTAGTCCCCGAGACTACGGTCGAATGCTTGTATTCGGCTGTAGTCTTAGAAACGTATGATTTTTTCTTAGTCACTCGGAAGTGAACTGTTTTTGACATCTGTCGATTGATTCTTCGCAGAAATCCTGTGACCTTGCGGCTCGTTACACCGAGCTTGATCTGAAGCTGGTCCAGGAGAATCTGGCGAAGGCGAAGGAAGAAGCTAGAGGTATGTTTGGTGAGGCTTCCAACGACTGCCTTTGCCCCCTATTTGATTCAAATTCTGACCTTGCTGCAACTTTGCAGGCAAAGTGAAGGAGGCCCAGAAGAAGAAAGACCTTGAGTTGGCTGAGATGCAGAGAACAGCTTTAGAGAAGACCAAACTTGCAGACGAGAAGTTGACTTCAGTCACCAGGCTTGAAGAAGAGAACACCAATCTGAAAGCTGCTCTCGCTATTGCCAACAAGGAGGTCAGTCGACTAAAAGATGACAAAGTTGCTCTGAATGACAAGGCCAGTCAGTTGGCTGGGAAGAAGAATGATCTGGAGGCCTATCTGAGCGGACTCGCCAAAAAGTTGTTCCTCATGCTCGAAGGTAATCCTTTGCGCCAAACAATCGTTTTTACAGTGATCTTTCCATTCGAACATTGCCTTGACTCGGCGATTGTACTTGCAGAATTTTGCCAAAACTTTGAAGAGGAGACTAGTCGAGTAGAACCAAACCTGGACCCCATCAACTCTCCGGTGAATGATGAAGTCGCCATGAACGTGTTCTGGCTCGAGTCTCGCGTTGCTGCTGTCACTGACTATCTTGCAAGGCTGAAGGTCGCCACTTCCCGCATCGACACTACGCTCTGGCCCGGGGAGACGCTCCAAAATGACCTCGAGTCTCTGATGACTCGACTAAACGCAGTCCCTGGTCGAGTGCAGGAGTGGAAGAAATCTTCGGCCAGGTGCGGCGCGGATGTTGCTCTATCTCTGGTCCGCGTTCACTGCAAGGATGCACGGGAGGACAAGCTGGTGGCTCTCAGGGTGGCCAACACCAAGAAGCACGATTTCAGATCTTTCATGGAGACCTTCATTGCCGCTGCCACTCGGATTGCAGATGGAATTGATCTGGACGAGTTTGTGGCACCTTCCAGCCCTCCACAGGAGGGGTAAAAAACTTCTGAGCTTGATACTTTAAATTTGCCTCAGTATGCCGAGTGAGTTTTGTAACCGATTAACCTTAACAGGCTTAGCGCCTGAGCACTTTCGGTTCCGTTAGGTATTTATCCGAACTTGGATTCGACGTTCGAATATGCTTGCATTTGGCTTGAGATGTCTTTTGCAGGTTAAAGCGAGATGCTCATTGCAGTCGACTTGTTCCCCAATTTGCTTAAGCGGGCACTGGACTGCGGCTAAGCCTCCGAGTGGGAGGCATGCTCTCCACTCGGTAGGATTTTTATATCTTAGGCGAGCACTGGGCTGCAGCTAAGCCCCCGAGTGGGAGGTCTGCTCTCCACTCGGTAGGATTTTTATATCTTAAGCGAGCACTGGTCTGCAGCTAAGCCCCCGAGTGGGAGGTCTGCTCTCCACTCGGTAGGATTTTTATATCTTAGGCGAGCACTGGGCTGCAGCTAAGCCGCCGAGTGGGAGGTCTGCTCTCCACTTGGTAGGATTTTTATATCTTAGGCGAGCACTGGGCTGCAGCTAAGCCCCCGAGTGGGAGGTCTGCTCTCCACTCAGTAGGATTTTTATATCTTAGGCGAGCACT
>NC_041391.1:98333338-98380915 GCF_002162155.2 Triticum dicoccoides | reverse complement strand
CACTGGGCTGCAGCTAAGCCCCCGAGTGGGAGGTCTGCTCTCCACTCGGTAGGATTTTTATAACTTAGGCGAGCATTGGGCTGCAGCTAAGCCCCCGAGTGGGAGGTCTGCTCTCCACTCGGTAGGATTTTTACAACTTAGGCGAGCACTGGGCTGCAGCTAACCCCCGAGTGGGAGGTCTACTCTCCACTCGGTAGGATTTTTATATTGTACTTGTGGTGTAGCTCGGAGGAGAAGGTCGCAGTCGACCTGCACCTCGTCCTCCTTGCTACCGCGCATTGTACTTGTGGCGTAGCTCGGAGGAGAGGGTCGTAGTCGACCCGCAACTCGTCTTCCTTGCTACCGCACATTGTACTTGTGGTGTAGCTCAGAGGAGAGGGTCGCAGTCGACCTGCACCTCGTCTTCCTTGCTACTGTCCGTTGTATTAGAACTCAGGCGAGTACTTGGACTGCAGCTAAGCCTCCGAGTGGGAGTCTGGCTCACCACTCGGTAGGATTTTATTGAAACTTAGGCGAGTACTTGGACTGCAGCTAAGCCCCCGAGTGGGAGTCTGGCTCACCACTCGGTAGGATTTTATTGGAACTTAGGCGAAACGGATTCGCAGCTAAGCCCCCGAGTGGGAGGCTGGCTCACCACTCGGTAAGGATTTTATTGGAACTTAGGCGAGTACTTGGACTGCAGCTAAGCCTCCGAGTGGGAGTCTGGCTCACCACTCGGTAAGGATTTTATTGGAACTTAGGCGAGTACTTGGACTGCAGCTAAGCCTCTGAGTGGGAGTCTGGCTCACCACTCGGTAAGGATTTTATTGGAACTTAGGCGAGTACTTGGACTGCAGCTAAGCCTCCGAGTGGGAGTCTGGCTCACCACTCAGTAGGATTTTATTGAAACTTAGACGAAACGGATTCGCAGCTAAGCCCCCGAGTGGGAGGCTGGCTCACCACTCGGTAAGGATTTTTTTTACAAACTTAGGCGAAACGGATTCGCAGCTAAGTCACCCACTGGGTGGGAAATTTTTACTGAACAAATAAAAGTGACAAAAATCATTGGGGAAATTGTGACACTATTATCTTGCAAAATATGGACTACAGAAGTACTTTTATTACAACTCATCCGAGTGAAATCTTAAGTGTAAAATGGGCGGAGTATCTCCGCGTTCCAAGCTCGGGGCTCGTCGATATTGTGCTTGACATTATAGAGACGGTACGCTCCATTGTGGAGAACCTTCGTGACGATGAAGGGTCCTTCCCAAGAAGGAGCAAGCTTGTGTTGTTTCTGCTGATCCACTCGGAGAACCAAATCTCCTTCCTGGAAGGCTCGACTCTTCACGTTTCTGGCGTGGAAGCGACGCAAATCTTGTTGGTAGATGGTCGATCGGATCAGAGCCATCTCCCTTTCTTCCTCTAAAAGGTCGACTGCGTCCTGCCGCGCTTGTTCCGCTTCAGCTTCGTTGTAAAGCTCAACTCGAGGAGCATTGTGGAGAAGATCACTCGGCAAGACTGCTTCAGCTCCATAGACCAAGAAGAATGGAGTAATACTGACATCCCTCGCACTTGTCCACTATCTCCTTTGCCATTTCATTCGCCCTTGGCCAGTAAAATCCGGCTTGGTATGCTTTGGCCACGATGGTCCGAGAGGACGCATGATGACCATAGGTCCCCGAGTGGATATCATCAAGGATTATTCGACCTTCTTCTGGCGTTATGCACTTCTGACCAACTCCAGTCACGCGCTCTCTGTATAGCTGCCCCTTGATCACAGTAAAGGCTTTGGATCGGCGGACGATCTGTCGAGCCTCTTCTTCGTCCTCTGGGAGCTCTTTCCTTAGGATATACGCGATATATGGAACTGTCCACTCGGGAGTGATCACTAAAACCTCCATGACCAAGTCGACCATCGCTGGAACTTCAACTTCAGTCGGATCTGTGGCACTCTTGGGCTGCGGAGCTTCTTCAGTAAAAGGATCTTCTTTGACTGATGGAGTATGGATATGCTCCAGGAACACACCACTGGGAATGGTTTCTCTCTTGGAACCTATCTTCGCCAAATCATCAGCCGCTTGGTTTTTCAGTCGGGGTATATGATGGAGCTCTAACCCCTCAAACTTCTTTTCCAGCTTCCTCACTGCATTGCAGTATCCAGTCATAGCTGGGCTTCTAACGTCCCACTCCTTCATCACTTGGTTGACCACCAAATCTGAGTCGCCATAAACCATAAGGCGACGGACGCCGAGTGAGATGGCCATGCGCAACCCATATAAGAGGGCCTCATACTCTGCCTCATTGTTGGAGGAGTCAAAGTGAATCTGGAGCACATATCTAAGCTTATCTCCTCTGGGGGAAACTAGGACAACCCCAGCACCGGAACCATTCAACATCTTAGAGCCATCAAAGAACATGGTCCAATGCTCCGAGTGAACTTCAGTCGGCTGCTGTTGTTCAATCCACTCGGCAAGGAAATCTGCTATTGCTTGGGACTTAATGGCTTTCTTTGCCTCAAATTTGATACCAAGGGGAAGGAGTTCAATCGCCCATTTAGCCACTCGACCAATTGCATCTCTGTTGTGCAGAATCTCTGACAATGGTGCGTCGCTGACGACTGTAATGTCATGATCAGAGAAATAATGGGCAACCTTCTTCATGGTCATGTAGATCCCATATACGAGCTTCTGATAATGAGGATATATTTGCTTCGATGGGGTCAAAACTTTAGAGAGATAATATACTGGGCGCTGAACTTTGAAGGTTTTCCCTTCTTCTTCCCGCTCGACCGGAAGTACTGTACTGACGACTTGTCCTGTGGCTGCAATATAAAGCAACAGAGGCTCTTTGCTGATTGGAGCAGCAAGCACCGGCTGGGTGGAGAGCAGAGTTTTTAACTCGGCAAACGCTGCATCAGCTTCTGGAGTCCACTCGAACTTGTCTGCCTTCTTCATCAGTCAGTAAAGGGGCAACGCCTTTTCACCGAGGCGAGAGATGAATCGACTTAACATGGCCAAGCATCCAGTAAGCTTCTGGACATCGTGCACACGCACGGGGCGTTTCATTCGGAGTATGGTGCCAATTTTTTCTGGGTTAGCATCGATTCCCCGTTCGGAAACGAGAAAATCGAGTAACTTCCCGCCAGGTACTCCGAATGTGCACTTTGAAGGATTGAGCTTGATATCATACCTCCTGAGGTTGGAAAATGTTTCGGCCAGATCAGTCAGCAGGTCGGAACCTTTTCGCGACTTGACCACGATATCATCCATATACGCTTCCACATTCCGACTGATTTGAGTGAGCAAACACTTCTGAATCATTCGCATAAACGTGGCTCCGGCATTCTTGAGGCCGAATGGCATGGTGATATAGCAGAAGCACCCGAATGGAGTGATGAAAGTTGTTTTTATCTCATCGGGTTCGTACAGACGGATCTAATGGTACCCGGAATAAGCTTCGAGAACAGACAATCTCTCGCATCCCGCGGTTGAGTCAACAATTTGATCAATGCGAGGGAGAGGAAAATGATCTTTCGGGCAGGCCCGATTGATGTGCTTGAAATCAATGCACATTCTGAGTGAGTTGTCCTTCTTAGGAACCATGACGACATTGGCGAGCCACTCGGAGTGGTATATCTCTCCGATAAATCCTGCCGCCAATAGTCGAGCCACTTCCTCACCAATTGCTTTTCTCTTCTGGACGGCGGACCGTCGAAGATGTTATTTTACTGGTTTTGCTGCTGAGTCGACTCTAAGGCGATGCTTAGCCAGTCCCCTGGGAACACCCGACATGTCAGGAGGCTTCCATGCAAAGATGTCCCAGTTCTCACGGAGGAACTGGATGAGCGCTTCTTCCTATTTCGGGTCGAGTGTTGTGGAGATATGGGTCGGAGCTGCATTGGGGTCGGTCGGGTGAATGTGGACGAGCTTCGTCTCACCGGATGACTGAAATGCTGACTCTGTGGTAGGCTTCTTGGCTCGCAACAAATCACTCGGATCTGCATTTTGCTTGTATCCCTCTAGCTCGACCGCTATCACCTGGGAGTCGGCAATTTTCGAGCCTTTCTGGAAACACTCTTCTGCTTTTTTCCGATCACCAGTGATAGTGATCATGCCTTTGGGACCGGGCATCTTCAATTTGAGGTACACATAACATGGTCGAGCCATGAATCGTGCGTAAGCTGGTCTCCCTAAAATAGCGTGGTAAGCGCTCTGAAAGTCCACGACTTCAAACGTCAGCCTCTCTTTGCGGAAATGTTTCGAATCACCGAACACCACGTCCAGAGCTATTTGGCCGAGTGACTCGGCTTTCTTTTCGGGTATGACTCCATGAAAACTCATGTTACTGGTGCTCAGTCGGGACATCAGAATGCCCATACCCTTCAGTGTGTCTGCATATAACAAGTTCAGTCCGCTACCACCATCCATTAGCACCTTCGTCAGTCGAGTGCCTTCGACAATTGGGTCGACCACCAAAGCTTGCCTCCCAGGGGTGGCTATATGAGTCGGGTGATCAGACTGGTCGAACGTAATGGGTGTTTGGGACCATCTCAGATAGCTGGGTGTCGCTGAGGCGACCATGTTTACCTCACGGTTAATAACCTTCAGCCAGCTCTTTCCACATCCGCAAAGATCATCAGACTGGAGTTAACATGAGGGTATCCTCCCTAACTGTCCTCCTTGTCTTCAGCTTTGTCCGACTCCTTTTCCTTGTCCTTGGGCTGTTTACCTTGAAACTGCTGGATCAGGAGTCTGCACTGGCGAGTGGTATGCTTCGGGTAGATGATATTACCCTCTTCGTCTTTCTTCGTGTGGATGTGACACGGCATATCCATCACATCATTTCCTTCTTTATCCTTCACCTTCTTGGGGTTCCAGGATCCTTTGGGCTTTCCCTTGAACTTGCCCTGAGTCACGGCCAGAGCCTCCCCAGGAGCCGCTGGTTCGGCCTTCCGCTTCTGCTTCCGACTGGAGTTTCCCTTCTCCGACTGACTCGGTTTATACTTGACGCTGTGGAGTCGGTCCTCCTCTTCACCATTGGCGTACTTGGTGGCAATTTCCATCATCCAACTCAGAGTCATATCTCCGGTCCGCCCAAACTTCAAACTTAACTCTCTGTTCTTGACACCATCCTTGAAGGCACAGACGGCCTGATGATCAGACACGTTCTCCACGGTATGATGCAAAGTGATCCATCTCTGAATATACTCTCTTAAGGTCTCATTCGACTTCTGTACACAAACTTGCAGCTCTGTCAATCCAGCTGGTCGCTTGCAAGTTCCCTCAAATGTTTTGGCGAACACTCGGGAAAGATCTTCCCAAGTGTAAATACTGCTTGGAGTCAACTGATTCATCCACGCCCTGGCCGAACCTTCCAACATGAGAGGCAAATGCTTCATGGCCACTTCGTCGTTCCCACCGCCGATCTGTACAGCCACTCGGTAGTCCTCAAGCCAGGTTTCAGGCTTAGACTCACCGGTGAACTTGCTTACTCCAGTCGCCAACCGGAAATTAGGGGGAATTACCGTGGCTCTGATTGCCCTGCCGAAACATTCCAGACCAGAAACATGCACTCGGCTGCTAGTGGGCGCGTCTCTGTCATGGTTACCCCGATGAGCCCTGTTCCGATCGACCAAGCCTTGCACGATGATAGACCGCGCGTCGAAGCCTGGTTCCCGGGGGTCGACCGGAGCTCTTCGCCCCATGCTGAACTGACGCCTGTCATCTTGCTGCCGAGGAGCGTGAGACCCGCCTCTCGGAGGAGGAGTGGGCACTCAACGCCTATCCTCACGATCGTATCGGTCACCATATTGGTCCTGTCGATTCTCGCGTCCTTCACGCCGCGGAGGCGATCTGGGGCTGTGAGCCGACTGAACCGTATTCGCAGCGACGGATCGACTGTGAATCCTGTTGCGCGACTGCGACACGGCTGAATTCTGATCTCCTGCTGCCCGGAGCGAATCTCCGATCTGCATCAAGCCTCTGCCAGCCTCCGACTGAGAGGGCTGAATCGACTCTGCTATTCGGGTTGCAGCTGCTAAATTTTGAATCGGGGTTCGATATACCTGAGTCGGCGGGAAGAGTTGACGTCGACTGGAATCGGGTACTCGTTGCCGCGCACGCTCGTCGAGTGCTCGCTGAAGGTTCTCCAGACGAGCGCGTTCAGCCAAGTTAGCCAAACGTGCCTCCTCCAAGGCGCGACCTCAGGGGTTTCTCCCGCGATGGGAGTATGCAAGGCATCCATGTTCCTGCGATGAAGTTCTTCCCTTTGTAGGGAATTAAGTGGCTCGGGTTGGTACTCCTCGTGGATTTGAGCGGGGTCGCCTCCACCATCTACCCCGTCCTCGCAGGGGAAACCGTGAGGGCTGCGAGGCCCGTTGACCATCAAAACCTCTGCTGCTAGATCACTGCTATCACACTCGGATGCAGTCTCTACGGAGCCAGTCGACAGATCGAACAGGCCGTAGAGAGACTCGTCGGGCTCGATCGCTGCGACTTGAGTGGTGGCTGTCTGGCGAGCCACTGCGTGCCGCACCCACCGCTGGAGCCTCGACCGACCAGAACGCTTGTGCTGGTGGGAGACAGGGAGGGATGACGACAGAGGAGTCGACCGATATGGAGTCGACGGTTGCCGCAGCAGAACGCCGCGGACACATGCACGAAAGTGCGTCGCCCCGCGGACGGGGAGCGCATCGATGTCGAGTGGAGCCTCCTGAAGCCAAGCGGAATCATCGGCGATGAAGGTGAGAGCACCGAGATGGATCTCGCGGCCCTCGACCAAAACTCCGCCAGCAACCATGATGAAAGTGATCGGAAGAAATGCAACTTCTCCAAAATTCGCTAAGACACCTGCCCCACGGTGGGCGCCAACTGTCGTGGTTCTAAGTCTGACAGTAGAATGGGGGGTAGGTATGGAGAGGCAAGATCTTAGCTACGGAGCAGTTGTGAACACAAGCATGTACGAGTTCAGGCCCTTCTCGGAGGAAGTAACAGCCCTACGTCTCGGAGCCCAGAGGCGGTCGACTGGATTATATGTGTATGGGTTACAGGGGTGCGAACCCTTTACACTGAGGAGGGGGTGGCTTATATAGTGTCCGCCAGACCCCTCCGGCCCTCAGTAATGCGGGGTTTAAAGTACATTAAGTCTAGGCGTTACTGGTAACGCCTTACATAAAGTGTCCTAAATGCCATAAAGACTACTTGATTACAGACCGTTTGGATGCAGAGTGCCTCTTGATCTCCTGGTGGTCGAGTGTGTCTTCATGGTCGAGTCCTTCGAGTACGTCGAGTGAGGTCCCTCTTGGTCGACTGGAAGGCAGTTTCTTCTAAGGGCGTCCTTGGGTAGGGCACTTAGATCAGGCCTGTGACCCTACCCTAGGTACATGACTTCATCACAGCCCCCCTTTCCTTCTCCGTCTCCCTCTCTTTCCTTCTCTCCTACTCCGAATAGGAAAGGGAATCCTACTAGGACTTGGGAGTCCTAGTAGGACTCCCTATGCTTGGCGCGCCCCCTAGGCCGGCCGCCTCCTCCCTCCTCCTCTATATACGAGGGAGGGGAGCACTGTTGGGGAACGTTGCATAAAATAAAAATTTTCCTACGTTCACCAAGATCCATCTATGAGTTCATCTAGCAATGAGAGAGAGATATGCATCTACATACCCTTGTAGATCGCGTGCGGAAGCATTCAAGAGAACGGGGTTGAAGTAGTCGTTCTCATCGTGATCCTATCACCGGATATCCTAGTGCCGAACGGACGGCACCTCCGCGTTCAACACATGTACGGTCAGCGTGACGTCTCCTCCATCTTGATCCAGCAAGGGGGAAGGAGAGGTTGATGAAGATCCAGCAGCACGACGGCGTCGTGGTGGATGCAGCAGGGCTCCGGCAGGGCTTCGCCAAGCAACTACGGGAGGAGGATGAGGTGTAGCAGGGGAAGGAGGCGCCAAGACATAGGTGCGGCTGCCCTCCCTCCCCCCTCCTTTATATAGGACCCCTGGGGGGTGCCGGCCCTGGAGATCAGATCTCCAAGGGGGGCGGCGGCCAGGGGGGTGGAGTGCCCCCCAAGGCAAGTGGGGTGCGCCCCCCTCCCTAGGGTTTTCAACCCTAGGCGCAGGGGGGGCCCAAGGGGGGGGGGGCGCACCAGCCCACTAGGGGCTGGTTCCCCTCCCACTTCAGCCCACGGGGCCCTCCGGGATAGGTGGCCCCACCCGATGAACCGACGGGACCCTTCCGGTGGTCCCAGTACAATACCGGATGACCCCGAAATTTTCCCGAGGGCCGAAACCACACTTCCTATATATAATTCTTTACCTCCGGACCATTCCAAAACTCCTCGTGACATCCGGGATCTCATCCGGGACTCCAAACAACTTTCAGTTTGCTGCATACTCATATCCATACAACCCTAGAGTCACCGAACCTTAAGTGTGTAGACCCTACGGGTTCGGGAGACATGCAGACATGACCGAGACGACTCTCCGGTCAATAACCAACAGCGGGATCTGGATACCCATGTCGGCTCCCACATACTCCTCAATGATCTCATCGGATGAACCACGATGTCGAGGATTCAAGCAACCCCGTATACTATTCCCTTTGTCAGACGGTATGTTACTTTCCCGAGATTCGATCGTCGGTATCCCAATACCTCGTTCAATCTCGTTGCCGGCAAGTCATTTACTCGTACCGCAATGCATGATCCCGTGACCAGACACTTGGTCACTTTGAGCTCATTATGACGATGCACTACCGAGTGGGCCCAGTGATACCTCTCCGTTATGCGGAGTGACAAATCTCAGTCTCGATCCATGTCAACCCAACAGACACTTTCGGAGATACCTGTAGTGCACCTTTATAGTCACCCAATTACGTTGTGACGTTTGGTACACCCAAAGCACTCCTACAGTATCCGGGAGTTACACGATCTCATGGTCTAAGGAAGAGATACTTGACATAGGAAAAGCTCTAGCAAAACGAACTACACGATCTTGTGCCATGCTTAGGATTGGGTCTTGTCCATCACGTCATTCTCCTAATGATGTGATCCCGTTATCAACGATATCCAATGTCCATAGTCAGGAAACCATGACTATCTATTGATCAACGAGCTAGTCAACTAGAGGCTCAATAGGGACATGTCGTGGTCTAAGTATTCACACGTGTATTACGATTTCCAGATAATACAAGTATAGCATGAATAAAAGACAACTATCATGAACAAAGAAATATAATAATAATCCTTTTATTATTGCCTCTAGGGCATATTTCCAACAGTCTCCCACTTGCACTAGAGTCAATAATCTAGTTACATTGTGATGAATCGAACACCCATAGAGTTTTGGTGTTGATCATGTTTTGCTCGCGGAAGAGGTTTAGTCAACGGATCTGCGACATTCAGATCCGTATGTACTTTGCAAATATCTATGTCTCCATCTTGAACATTTTCATGGATGGAGTTGAAACGACGGTTGATGTGCCTGGTCTTCTTGTGAAACCTGGGCTCCTTGGCAAGGGCAATAGCTCCAGTGTTGTCACAGAAGAGAGTGATTGGCCCCGATGCATTGGGTATGACTCCTAGGTCGGTGATGAACTCCTTCATCCATATTGCTTCATGCGCTGCCTCCGAGGCTGCCATGTACTCCGCTTCACATGTAGATCCCGCCACGACGCTGTGCTTGCAACTGCACCAGCTTACGCTCCACGATTCAACATATACATGTATCCGGTTTGTGACTTAGAGTCATCGAGATCTGTGTTGAAGCTAGCGTCGACGTAACCCTTTACAACGAGCTCTTCGTCACCTCCATAAACGAGAAACATGTCCTTTGTCCTATTCAGGTACTTTAGGATATTCTTGACCGTTGTCCGGTGTTCCTTGCCGGGATTACTTTGGTACCTACCTACCAAACTTACGGCAAGGTTTACATCTGGTCCGGTACACAGCATGGCATACATAATAGATCCTATGGCTGAGGCATAGGGGATGACACTCATCTCTTCTTTATCTTTTGCCGTGGTCGGGCATTGAGCTGAGCTCAATCTCACACCCTGCAATACAGGCAAGAACCCTTTCTTGGACTGATCCATTTTGAACTTCTTCAAAATCTTATCAAGGTATGTGCTTTGTGAAAGACCTATGAGGTGTCTCGATCTATCCCTATAGATTTTGATGCCTAATATGTAAGCAGCTTCTCCAAGGTCCTTCATTGAAAAACACTTATTCAAGTAGGCCTTAATGCTGTCCAAGAATTCTATATCATTTCCCATCAAAAGTATGTCATCTACATATAATATGAGAAATGCTACAAAGCTCCCACTCACTTTCTTGTAAACGCAGGCTTCTCCATAAGTCTGCATAAACCCAAACACTTTGATCATCTCATCAAAGCGAATGTTCCAACTCCGAGATGCTTGCACCAGCCCATAAATGGATCGCTGGAGCTTGCATACTTTGTTAGCATTCTTAGGATCGACAAAACCTTCCGGCTGCATCATATACAGCTCTTCCTTAAGATAACCGTTAAGGAATGCCGTTTTGACGTCCATCTGCCATATCTCATAATCATAGTATGCGGCAATTGCTAACATGATTCGGACAGACTTAAGCTTTGCTACGGGAGAGAAAGTCTCATCGTAGTCAACCCCTTGAACTTGTCGATAACCCTTAGCAACAAGTCGAGCTTTATAAATGGTGACATTACCATCCGCGTCCATCTTCTTCTTAAAGATCCATTTGTTTTCTATCGCTCGCCGATCATCGGGCAAGTCAGTCAAAGTCCATACTTTGTTTTCATACATGGATTCTATCTCGGACTGCATGGCTTCTAGCCATTTGTTGGAATCTGGGCCTGCCATCGCTTCTTCATAATTCGAAGGTTCACCGTTGTCTAACAACATGATTTCCAGGACAGGGTTGCCATACCACTCTGGTGTGGAACGTGTCCTCGTGGACCTACGAAGTTCAGTAGAAACTTGATCCGAAGTACCTTGATCATCATCATTAATTTCCTCTCCAGTCGGTGTAGGCACCACAGGAACATTTTCCTGAGCTGCACTACTTTCCGGTTCAAGAGGTAGTACTTCATCGAGTTCTACTTTCCTCCCACTTACTCCTTTCGAGAGAAGCTCTTTTTCCAGAAAGGATCCGTTCTTGGCAACAAAAATCTTGCCTTCGGATCTAAGGTAGAAGGTATACCCAATGGTTTCCTTAGTGTATCCTATGAAGACACATTTTTCCGACTTGGGTTCGAGCTTTTCAGGTTGAAGTTTCTTGACATAAACATCGCATCCCCAAACTTTTAGAAACGATAGTTTAGGTTTCTTCCCAAACCATAATTCATACGGTGTCGTCTCAACGGATTTAGACGGTGCCCTATTTAAAGTGAATGTAGCTGTCTCTAGAGCATATCCCCAAAATGATAGTGGTAAATCGGTAAGAGATATCATAGATTGCACCATATCCAATAGAGTGCGATTACGACGTTCGGACACACCGTTACGCTGAGGTGTTCCAGGCGGCGTGAGTTGTGAAACGATTCCATATTTCCTTAAGTGCGTACCAAATTCATGACTTAAATATTCTCCTCCACGATCCGATCGTAAGAATTTTATCTTTCGGTCACGTTGATTCTCTACTTCATTCTGAAATTTCTTGAACTTTTCAAGGGTCTCAGACTTGTGTTTCATCAAGTAGACATACCCATATCTACTTAAGTCATTAGTGAGAGTGAGAACATAACGATATCCTCCGCGAGCCTCAACGCTCATCGGACCACACACATCAGTATGTATGATTTCCAATAAATTGGTTGCTCGCTCCATTGTTCCGGAGAATGGAGTCTTGGTCATTTTGCCCATGAGGCATGGTTCGCATGTGTCAAATGATTCATAATCGAGAGACTCTAAAAGTCCATCGGCATGGAGCTTCTTCATGCGCTTGACACAAATGTGACCAAGGCGGCAGTGCCACAAGTATGTGGGACTATCGTTGTCACCTTTACATCTTTTGGTATTCACACTATGAATATGTGTAACATTACGTTCGAGATTCATCAAGAATAAACCATTGACCATCGGGGCATGACCATAAAATATCTCTCATATAAATAGAACGACCATTATTCTCGGATTTAAATGAGTAGCCATCTCGTATTAAACGAGATCCAGATACAATGTTCATGCTCAAACTTGGCACTAAATAACAATTATTGAGGTTCATAACTAATCCCGTGGGTAAATGTAGAGGTAGCGTGCCGACGGCGATCACATTGACCTTGGAACCATTCCCGACGCGCATCGTCACCTCGTCCTTCACCAGTCTCCACTTATTCCGCAGCTTCTGCTGTGAGTTACAAATGTGAGCAACGGCACCGGTATCAAATACCCAGGAGTTACTACGAGTACTGGTAAGGTACACATCAATTACATGTATATCACATATACCTTTAGTGTTGCCGGCCTTCTTGTCCGCTAAGTATTTGGGGCAGTTCCGCTTCTAGTGACCCTTCCCTTTGCAATAAAAGAACTCAGTCTCAGGCTTGGGTCCATTCTTTGACTTCTTTCTAGCAACTGGCTTGCCGGGCGCGGCAACATCTTTGCCGTCCTTCTTGAAGTTCTTCTTACCCTTGCCCTTCTTGAACTTGGTGGATTTATTGACCATCAATACTTGATGTTCTTTCTTGATTTCAACCTCTGCTGACTTCAGCATTGAGAATACTTCAGGAATGGTCTTCACCATCCCCTGCATATTGTAGTTCATCACAAAGCTCTTATAGCTTGGTGGGAGCGACTGAAGGATTCTGTCAATGACCGCCTCGTCCGGGAGGTTAATGTCCAGCTGGGACAGGCGGTTGTGCAACCCAGACATTTTGAGTATGTGCTCACTGACAGAACTGTTTTCCTCCATCTTACAACTATAGAACTTGTCGGAGACTTCATATCTCTCGACCCGGGCATGAGCTTGAAAAACCATTTTCAGCTCCTCGAACATCTCATATGCTCCGTGTTGCTCAAAACGCTTTGGAGCCCCGGTTCTAAGCTGTAAAGCATGCCGCACTGAACGAGGGAGTAATCATCAGCACGTGACTGCCAAGCGTTCATAACGTCTTGGTTCTCTGGGATGGGTGCTTCACCTAGCGGTCCTTCTAGGACATATGCTTTCTTGGCTGCTATGAGGATGATCCTCAGGTTCCGGACCCAGTACGAATAGTTGCTGCCATCATCTTTCAGCTTGGTTTTCTCTAGGAACGCGTTGAAGTTCATGTTGACATGAGCGTTGGCCATTTGATCTAAAAGACATATTTTTGCAAAGATTTTAGACTAAGTTCATGATAATTAAGTTCATCTAATCAAATTATTTAATGAACTCCCACTCAGATTTGACATCCCTCTAGTCATCTAAGTGTTACACGATACGAGTCGACTAGGCCGTGTCCGATCATCACGTGAGACGGACTAGTCATCATCGGTGAACATCTCCATGTTGATCATATCTTCCATACGACTCATGTTCGACCTTTCGGTCTCTTGTGTTCCGAGGCCATGTCTGTACAAGCTAGGCTCGTCAAGTTAACCCTAAGTGTTTTGCATGCGTAAAACTGTCTTACACCCGTTGTATGTGAACATAAGGATCTATCACACCCGATCATCACATGGTGCTTCGAAACGACGAACTTTAGCAACGGCGCACAGTTAGGGGGAACACTTTCTTGAAATTATTATAAGGGATCATCTTATTTACTACCGCCGTTCTAAGTAAACAAGATGCATAAAACATAATAAACATCACATGCAATTATATAAAGAAGTGACATGATATGGCCAATATCATATAGCTCCTTCGATCTCCATCTTCGGGGCTCCATGATCATTTTCGTCACCGGCATGACACCATGATCTCCATCATCGTGCCTCCATGAAGTTGCTCGCCAACTATTACTTCTACTACTATAGCTAACGGTTTAGCAATAAAGTAAAGTAATTACATGGCGTTAAATCATTGACACGCAGGTCATACAATAATTAAGACAACTCCTATGGCTCCTGCCGGTTGTCATACTCATCGACGTGCAAGTCGTGATTCCTATTACAAGAACATGATCTCATACATCACAATATATCATTCATCATTCATCACAACTTCTGGCCATATCACATCACATGACAATTGCTGCAAAAACAAGTTAGACATCCTCTGATTGTTGTTGCATCTTTTACGTGGCTGCAATTGGGTTCTAGAAAGAACGTTTTCTTACCTATGAATAACCACAATGTGATTTTGTCAACTTCTATTTACCCTTCATAAGGACCCTTTTCATCGAATCCGCTCCAATTAAAGTAGGAGAGACAGACACCCGCTAGCCACCTTATGCAACTAGTGCATGTCAGTCGGTGGAACCTGTCTCACGTAAGCGTACGTGTAAGATCGGTCCGGGCCGCTTCATCCCACAATACCGCTGAAGCAAGAAAAGACTAGTAGTGGCAAGCAAGTTGACAAGATCTACGCCCACAACAGATTTGTGTTCTACTCGTGCAATAGAGAACTACGCATAGACCTAGCTCATGATGCCACTGTTGGGGAATGTTGCATAAAATAAAATTTTTCCTACGTTCACCAAGATCCATCTATGAGTTCATCTAGCAACGAGAGAGAGAGATGCATCTACATACCCTTATAGATCGCGTGCGAAAGCGTTCAAGAGAACGGGGTTGAGGTAGTCGTTCTCATCGTGATCCTATCACCGGATATCCTAGTGCCGAACGGACGGCGCCTCCGCGTTAAACACACGTACGGTCAGCGTGACGTCTCCTCCGTCTTGATCCAGCAAGGGGGGAGGAGAGGTTGATGAAGATCCAGCAGCACGACAGCGTGGTGGTGGATGCAGCAGGGCTCCGGCAGGGCTTCGCCAAGCAACTACGGGAGGAGGATGAGGTGTAGCAGGGGAGGGAGGCACCAAGACTTAGGTGCGGCTGCCCTCCCTCCTCCTTTATATAGCCCCCTGGGGGGGCGCCGGCCCTAGAGATCAGATCTCCAAGGGGGGCGGCGGCCAGGGGGGTGGAGTGCCCCCCAAGGCAAGTGGGGTGCACCCCCACCCTAGGGTTTTCAACCCTAGGCGTAGGGGGGCCCAAGGGGGGGTGCACCAGCCCACTAGGGGCTGGTTCCCCTCCCACTTCAGCCCACGGGGCCCTACGGGATAGGTGGCCCCACCCGGTGGACCCCCGGGACCCTTCCGGTGGTCCCGGTACAATACCGGATGACCTCGAAACTTTCCCGATGGCCGAAACCACACTTCCTATATATAATTCTTTACCTACGGACCATTCTGAAACTCCTCGTGACGTCCGGGATCTCATCCGGGACTCCGAACAACTTTCGTTTTGCTGCATACTCATATTCATACAACCCTAGTGTCACCGAACCTTAAGTGTTTAGACCCTACGGGTTCGGGAGACATGCAAACATGACCGAGACGGCTCTCCGGTCAATAACCAACAGCGGGATCTGGATACCCATGTCGGCTCCCACATACTCCTCGATGATCTCATCGGATGAACCACGATGTCGAGGATTCAAGCAACCCCGTATACTATTCCCTTTGTCAGACGGTATGTTACTTGCCCGAGATTTGATCGTCGGTATCCCAATACCTCGTTCAATCTCGTTGCCGGCAAGTCACTTTACTCGTACCGTAATGCATGATCCCGTGACCAGACACTTGGTCACTTTGAGCTCATTATGATGATGCACTACCGAGTGGGCCCAGTGATACCTCTCCGTTATGCAGAGTGACAAATCCCAGTCTCGATCCGTGTCAACCCAACAGACACTTTCGGAGATACCTGTAGTGCACCTTTATAGTCACCCAGTTACGTTGTGACGTTTGGTACACCCAAAGCACTCCTACGGTATCCGGGAGTTACACGATCTCATGGTCTAAGGAAGAGATACTTGACATAGGAAAAGCTCTAGCAAAACGAACTACACGATCTTGTGCCATGCTTAGGATTGGGTCTTGTCCATCACATCATTCTCCTAATAATGTGATCCCGTTATCAACGACATCCAATGTCCATAGTCAAGAAACCATGACTATCTGTTGATCAACGAGCTAGTCAACTAGAGGCTCACTAGGGACATGTCGTGGTCTAAGTATTCACATGTGTATTACGATTTCCGGATAATACAATTATAGCATGAATAAAAGACAACTATCATGAACAAAGAGATATAATAATAATCCTTTTATTATTGCCTCTAGGGCATGTTTCCAACAAGCACCCCAAGGACACACAAGTTAATCTTTAGCCGTGTGTGGTGCCCCCTCCATAGTTTTCCACCTTGGTCATATAGTCATAGTGTTTAGGCGAAGACCTGCACTGGTAACTTCATCATCACCGTCACCACGCCGTCGTGCTGGCGGAACTCTCCCTCGGCCTTAGCTGGATCTATAGTTCGAGGGACGTCACCGAGCTGAACGTGTGCAGATCGCGAAGGTGTCGTGCGTTCGATACTTGATCGGTTGGATCACGAAGACGTTCGACTACATCAACTTTGTTACTTAATGCATCCTCTTTTGGTCTACGAGGGTACGTGGACACACTCTCCCCGCTCGTTGCTATGCTTCTCCTAGATAGATCTTGCGTGATCGTAGGGAAATTTTAGAAATTACTGCGTTCCCCAACAGTGGCATCAGAGCCAGGTCTATGCGTAGATGTTATATACACGAGTAGAACACAAAGAGTTATGGGCGATAATAGTCATACTACTTACCAGCATGTCATACTTTTATTCGGCGGTATTGTTGGATGAAGCGGTCGGGACCGAGATTACATGACCGCGTTCATGAGACTGGTTCTACCGTCGTGCTTATGCACATAGGTGGCTAGCGGGTGTCTGTTTCTCCAACTTTAGTTGAATCGAGTTTGACTACGCCCGGTCCTTGTTGAAGGTTAAAACAACACACTTGATGAAAAATCGTTGTGGTTTTGATGCGTAGGTAAGAACGGTTCTTGCTAGAAGCCCGTAGCAGCCACGTAAAACTTGCAACAACAAAGTAGAGGACGTCTAACTTGTTTTTGCAGGGCATGTTGTGATGTGATATGGTCAAGACGTGTTTTGATATAATTTGTTGTATGAGATGATCATGTTTTGTTAAAGTTATCGACAACTGGCAGGAGCCTTATGGTTGTCTCTTTATTGCATAAGATGCAAGTGCCATATAATTGCTTTACTTTATCGCTATGCGATAGCAATAGTTGCAAAAGCAATAGTTGGCGAGACAACCATGTGAAGACACGTTGATAGAGATCAAGATGAAGGAGATCATGGTGTCATGCCGGTGACGATGGAGATCATGACGGTACTTTGGAGATGGAGATCAAAGGCACAAGATGATGATAGCCATATCATGTCACATATTTTGATTACATGTGATGTTTATCTTTTATGCTTCTTATTTTTCTTAGTTCGGCGGTAGAATTATAAGATGATCCCTTAATAAAATTTCAAGGTATAAGTATTCTCCCTGAGTATGCACCGTTGCGACAATTCTTCGTGCCGAGACACCATGTGATGATAGGGTGTGATAAGCTCTATGTTCGCATACAACGGGTGCAAGCCAGTTTTGCACACGCAGAATACTCGGGTTAAACTTGACGAGCCTAGCATATGCAGATATGGCCTCGAAACACTGGAGACCGAAAGGTCGAGTGTGAATCATATAGTAGATATGATCAACATAGTAATGTTCACCATTGAAAACTACTCCATCTCACGTGATGATCGGACATGGTTTAGTTGATTTGGATCATGTGATCATTTAGATGACTAGAGGAATGTCTATCTAAGTGTGAGTTCTTAAGTAATATGATTAATTGAACTTTAATTTATCATGAACTTAGTCCTGATAGTATTTTGCAAATTATGTTGTAGATCAAAAGCTCGTGTTGAAAGTTGAAAGTAGCAATGATGCGGACTGGGTCCGTGATCTGAGGTTTATCCTCATTGCTGCACAGAAGAATTATGTCCTGGATGCACCACTAGTTGACATACCTATTGCAGGAGCAGATGCAGACGTTATGAACGTTTGGCTAGCTCAATATGATGACTACTTGATAGTTTTGTGCACCATACTTTACAGCTTAGAACCGGGACTTCAAAAACGTTTTGAACGCCAGAGAGCATATGAGATGTTCCAAGAGCTGAAATTGGCATTTCAGACTCAAGCCCGTGTCGAGAGGTATGGGACCTCTGACAAGTGCTTCGCCTAAAAGATGGAGGAGAATTGCTCAGCTAGTGAGCATGTGCTCAGAATGTCTGGGTACTAAAATCGCTTGAATCAAGTGGGAGTTAATCTTCCAGATAAGATAGTGATTGACAGAGTTCTCTAGTCACCATCACCAAGTTACTGAAACTTCGTGATGAACTATAATATGCAAGGGATGACAAAAGCGATTCCCGAGCGCTTCGTGATGCTGAAATCAATGAAGGTAGAAATCAAGAAAAAGCATCAAATGTTGATGATTAAACAACATCACTAGTTTCAAGAAAAAGGGCAAAGGGAAAGAAAGGGAACTTCAAGAAGAATGGCAAGCAAGTTGTCACTCCCATGAAGAAGCCCAAAGCTGGACCTAAGCATGAAACTAAGTGCCTCTACTGCAAAGTAAATGGTCACTGGAAGCGGAGTTACCCCAAATATGTGGTGGATAAGAAGGATGGCAAAGTGAACAAAGGTATATTTGATATACATGTTATCGATGTGTACCTTACTAGTGCTCATAGTAACCTCTGAGTATTTGATATTTGTTCGGTTGCTAAGATTAGTAACTCGAAAGAGGAGTTGCAAAATAAACAGAGACTAGTTGAGGGTGAAGTGACGATGTATGTTGGAAGTGGTTCCAAGATTGATATAATCATCATCGCACAACCCCTATACTTTCGGAATTAGAGTTGAACCTAAATAAATGTTATTTCGTGTTTGCGTTAAAGCATGAATATGATTAGATCATGTTTATTGCTATTCATTTAAGACAGAGAATAATTATTATTCTGTTTACATGAATAAAACCTTCTATGGTCATACACCAAATGTTGATGGTTTATTTAATCTCGATCGTGGTAATACACATATTCATAATATTGATGCCAAAAGATGCAAAGTTGTTAATGATAGTGCTACTTATTTGTGGCACTGCCGTTTGGGTCATATCAGTGTAAAGCGCATGAAGAAACTCCATAAAGATGGACTTTTGGAATCACTTGATTGTGAATCATTTGATACTTGCGAACCGTGCCTTATGGGCAAGATTACTAAAACTCCATTCTCCGGAACAATGGAACGAGCTACTGACTTATTGGAAATAATACATACCGATGTATGCGGTCCAATGAGTATTGAGGCTCGCGGCGGGTATCGTTCTTTTCTGACCTTCACAGATGATTTGAGCAGATATGGGTATATCTACTTAACGAAGCACAAGTCTGAAACATTTGAAAAGTTCAAAGAATTTCATAGTGAAGTGGAGAATCATCGTAACAAGCAAATAAAGTTTCTACGATTTGATCGTAGAGCTGAATATTTGAGTTACGAGTTTGGCCTTCGCTTAAAACAATGTGGAATAGTTTCACAGCTCACGCCACCTGGAACACCACGGTGTAATGGTGTGTCCGTATGTCGTAACCGCACTTTATTAGATATGGTGCAATCTATGATGTCTCTTACCTATTTACCACTATTGTTTTGGGATTATGCATTAGAGACAGTTGCACTCACTTTAAATAGGGCACCATCAAAATCAGTTTATATGACGCCTTATGAACTGTGGTTTCGCAAGAAACCAAAATTGTCGTTTCTTAAAGTTTGGGGCTGCGATGCTTATGTGAAAAAGCTTCAACCTGATAAGCTCGAACCCAAATAGGAGAAATGTATCTTCATAGGATAGCCAAAGGAAACTATTGGGTACACCTTCTATCACAGATCCGAAGGCAAGATCGTTGGTAAGAATGGATCCTTTTTAGAGAAGCAGTTTCTCTCAAGAAGTGAGTGGGAGGAAAGTAGAACTTGATGAGGTAATTGTACCTTCTCCCGAATTGGAAAGTAGTTCATCACAGAAATCAGTTCCAGTGATTCCTACACCAATTAGCGCGGAAGCTAATGATGATGATCATGAAACTTCAGATCAAGTTACTACAGAACCTCGTAGGTCTTCCAGAGTACGGTCCGCACTAGAGTTGTACGGTAATCCTGTTTTGGAAGTCATGTTACTAGACCATGATGAACCTAGGAACTATGAGGAAGCGATGATGAGCTCGGATTCTGTCAAATGGCTTGAAGCCATGAAATCTGAGATGGGATCCATATATGAGATCAAAGTGTGGACTTTGGTGGACTTGCCCGATGATCGGCAAGCCATAAAATATAAATGGATCTTCAAGAGGAAGACGGACACTGATAGTAGTGTTACTATCTCTACAAAACTCGACTTGTTGGAAAAAGGTTATCGACAAAGTTCAAGGTGTTGACTACAATGAAATCTGGCAAATGGATGTCAAAACTGCATTCCTTAAATGGATTTTTCTAAAAAGAGTTGTATATGATGCAACCATAAGGTTTTGTTGATCCTAAAGGTACTAACAAGGTGTGCAAGCTCCAGTGATCCATCTATGGACGAGTGCAAGCATCTCAGAGTTGGAATATACGCTTTGATGAGTTGATCAAAGCATATAGTTTTATACAGACTTGTAGTGAAGTCTGTATTTACAAGAAAGTGAGTGGGAGCACTATAGCCTTTCTGATAAGTATATGTGATTGACATATTGTTGATCAGAAATAATGTAGAATTTTCTGGAAAGCATAAAGGAGAGTTTGAAAGAAGATTTTTTAAAGAAAGACCTCAGTGAAGCTGCTTATATATTGGGCATCAAGATCTATAGAGATAGATCAAGACGCTTGATAAGTTTTTTCAATGAATACATACCTTGACAAGTTTTTGAAAGAGTTCAAAATGGATCAGTCAAAGAAGGAGTTCTTGTCTGTATTACAAGGTGTAAAGTTGAGTAAGACTCAAAGCCCGACCATGGCAGAAGATAGAAAGAGAGTGAAAGTCATTCCCTATGCCACAGTCATATGTTATATAAAGTATGTTGTGCTATGTACCAGACCTATTGTGTACCTTGCCATGAGTTTGGCAAGGGGGTACAATAGTGATCTAAGAGTAGATCACTGGACAACGGTCAAAATTATCCTTAGTGGGGACCAAGGGAATTTTCTCGGTGATGGGGGTGATAAAGAGTTCGTCGTAAAGAGTTACGTCAATGCAAGCTTTTACACCGATCCACATGACTCTAAGTCTCAGTCTGGATACATATTGAAAGTGGGAGCAATTAGCTAGAGTAGCTCTATACAGAGCATTGTAGACATAGAATATTTGCAAAATACATACGGCTCTGAATGTGACAGACCCTTTGACTAAATTTCTCTCATAAGCAAAACATGATCACACCTTAGTACTCTTTGGGTGTTAATCACATACCAATGTTAACTAGATTATTGACTCTAGTAAACCCTTTGGTTGTTGGTCACATGGCGATGTGAACTATGGGTGTTAATCACATACAGATGTGAACTATTGATATTAAATCACATGGCGATGTGAACTAGATTATTGACTCTAGTGCAAGTGGGAGACTGAAGGAAATATGCCCTAGAGGCAATAATAAAGTTGTTATTTATATTTCCTTATATCATGATAAATGTTTATTATTCATGCTAGAATTGTATTAACCGGAAACTTAGTACATGTGTGAAACATAGACAAAACATAGTGTCCCTAGTATGCCTCTACTTGACTAGCTCGTTAATCAAAGATGGTTATGTTTCCTAACCATAGACATGTGTTGTCATTTGATGAACGGGATCATATCATTAGGAGAATTATGTGATGGACAAGACCCATCCATTAGCTTAGCATTATGATCGTGACTGTTTCATTGCTACTGCTTTCTTCATGACTTATACATGTTCCTCGGACTACGAGATTATGCAACTCCCGAATACCGGAGCAACACCTTGTGTGCTATCAAACGTCACAAGTAAATGGGTGATTATAAACATGCTCTACAGGTGTCTCTGAAGGTGTTTGTTGGGTTGGCATAGATCGATATTAGGATTTGTCACTCCGTGTTTCGGAGAGGTATCTCTGGGCCCTCTCGGTAATACTCATCAATATAAGCATTGCAAGCAATGTGACTAATGAGTTAGTTGCAGGATGAAGCATTACAGAACGAGTAAAGAGACTTGCCGGTAACGAGATTGAACTAGGTATGATAATACCGACGATCGAATCTCGAGCAAGTAACATACCGATGACAAAGGGAACAACGTATGTTGTTATGTGGTTTGACCGATAATGATCTTTGTAGAATATGTAGGAGCCAATATGAGCATCCAGGTCCCGCTATTGGTTATTGACCGGAGATGTGTCTCGGTCATGTCTACGTAGTTCTCGAACCCGTAGGGTCCGCACGCTTAACGTTCGATGACGATTTGTATTATGAGTTATGTGATTTGATGACCAAAGTTTGTTCGGAGTCTCGGATGAGATCACAGACGTGACGAGGAGTGTCGAAATGGTCGAGACGTAAAGATTTATATATTGGAAGGCTATATTTGGACATCAGAAAAGTTCCGAGTGATTCGGGTATTTTCCGGAGTACCGGGGAGTTACGGGAATTCACGACGAGAAGTAATGGGCCTTATTGGGCTTTAGTGGAGAGAGGGGAGAAGGACCAAGAGGTGGCGCGCGCCTCCCCCCTGCCTAAACCAAATTGGACAAGGGGTGGGGCGCAGCCCCACTTTCCTTCTCCCTCTCCCTCTCCTTCCTTCTCTCCTACTCCAAATAGGAAAGGGAATCCTACTAGGACTTGGGAGTCCTAGTAGGACTCCCTATGCTTGGCGCGCCCCCTAGGCCAGCCGCCTCCTCCCTCCCTCCTTTATATACGGGGGAGGGGAGCACCCCAAGGACACACAAGTTGATCTTTAGCCGTGTGTGGTGCCCCCCTCGACAGTTTTCCACCTCGATCATATCGTTGTAGTGCTTAGGCGAAGCCCTGTGCTGATAATTTCATCATCACCGTCACCACACCGTTGTGCTGACGGAACTCTCCCTCGGCCTTAGCTGGATCTAGAGTTTGAGGGACGTCACCGAGCTGAACGTGTGCAGATCGCGGAGGTGTCGTGCGTTCAGTACTTGATCGGTTGGATCGCGAAGACGTTCGGCTACATCAACCACATTACTTAACGCTTCCGCTTTCGGTCTACGAGGGTACGTGGACACACTCTCCCCGCTTGTTGCTATGCTTCTCCTAGATAGATTTTGCATGATCATAGGGAAATTTTTGAAATTACTGCGTTCCCCAACAGTGGGGACGACTCTCTTATGTATATAGGATATGATATACTAAGTTAGTGTGGATAACTCTCTTAGATATATAGAATACTCGGAATAAAAATAGGAATATCAAATACAAAAAAAATGAAAAAAGCAAAACCCAGTCGGAAGTTTCTAGAAGCTTCACGAAACTGGTCGGAAGCTTCCTGAAGCTTAAAAAAAATGGTTTGGTAACTTTTTTTGGTGGAAAATAGTAAATGCGATATACTTGAGATGTGTTGGACCATTAGAAAGGAAAGGTGTTCCATGAGTGTGCGCTATGTACGAAAACAACTAAATCTGGCGCCTTAAGCGCCAAATAGTGTTTTGGATGTCAATATTTTAATGTGTGTACTTCAATGTGCTACATAACTTTTTCACTTCTAAATATGTTTTGATACTTCCATTATGTTTCTAAAACATTATTTGGCCCGTTGCATAGAAAATATGCACTAGTGCACAGTTAAATTTGAATGTGCAAATGATATGTATGGTTACTTTAATTATAAGTTTTTATTATTTTTTGCATTTTTCTTCTTATCAACTTAAACTTTTTTGTTTTTTAATGTGCTAATGATTTCTTCCGTAAATGATTGCTTTTACGCAGCCGACTGCACCACCGGGGCGGTGAACGGAGGAGGCGAATGAGGGGTGGACAGTCGTGCAGGCGCCGGCGGCTGGCGGCACCACCGGGGCGGCGAGCAGAGGAGGCGAATCGAGGTTGTGCTTTTGGCTGGGTTGGGACACCAGGAAGATAAGGTGCTTGAATGGGAGGGAGATTAAGAGGTGATTATGTGTAAACACATACAGCCATAGCCACCTATGTGCATTGCGGAGCATCGCTCGGACCTGGCTCGCTAGAAACTGCCGATTCGGCTGTTTCTAGTGAGCCTGGTCCAGGGGTGCTTCAAGAATCATGCCATGCAGGTCTAATAGTGTTTGTGGGCAACCAAACAGCTCGTATCCGAAAAGATTCTGCATACATTGGGACTGATTGAACTTTTGTAAGCAATCAAACGCGTCCTAAGTAAATGAACTCGTCATGTGTGGCTAGCAGTGATGATTGACGCGTGAGATTTGATATGATGATACGGTGATAAGGCTATCTATCATCTGATTATGTGGTGATGCCTGCAGTGTAAAGACATGAAGAGAATAAGGTCCCACTCTTGCTAGCCGTATGTCAGATTTGTGATTTCATCGGCGGCGGCCCCTGCGTGCCTCGAGGGATAAAAAGGTTTGAGGGGGAACTATCGGGTGATACCAGCACCTAGATGTTTCCATGTTTTTTTTTAAGAAAAGGAGGTCTTCCGGCCTCTGCATAGATTTGAAGAATTCAAAGTTAGATGTTTTAAAAAAATTTGAAAACATCATAGATTATGACATCATTTGTGTAATAACCCTAAAAAAATCAGATCCAAATTCGATATACACATTGAGATTAAAAAAGTCAATCTTTGTTTTTTCCGTTCCTCGATGTGTATATCGTCGCAGCCTATGCGAAGCCTCGTCGTCCTTCTTCGGTGGACACGACGCACAAGTGACACCAACTAGGGTTTGCATCATCCAACGGATCCACACTGCATTAAATTTGTTTTCTCCGGAGAGGACACCTAATCCCCACTAAGTTTGGTGAAGTACTATCTTGAGTTCGCACTGCTCCATTAGATAATTATTGGAGATTCCATTCATCCATGGGTCTTTGAACTTTGGTACGCATTCGCATTTTGCAATTCCTTTTTAGCTCTTTTACCAGTACAAGGCCGTTTTTTTAGGAAATAGACCCGTCGTCCGCCGGTCGTTCTTGGCTGCAGATAATCAATCAGAAGCACACCCCTTGAATCGTGCGCTGGAGATTGGCTAAGGAGGTTTTTTCTTCTGACAATGAGCTTAGGAGCTTTTACCACTTGGAAGATGCGCACACTAGTATGATCTTCAGGATAAAATTTATACCGGACCGGATTCAGGATTATTTGCTGATTCCTTCACGGCTTCATTCAAGGTGGTTTGCGCCGACCTTTGTATACATGTAGATCAGCTCGAGATCGGAGCTTTGAAGACTCAATTTCGGAGCATTTGCTTTGGGTGGTTCCTGAGTGCCTATAGGTTTGGGCAAATATATTTGGAACGGTAGTGCCTGCTGGTAGTGGCCGTACGCTCCTAATTTTTGCCTTGTCCTCCGTGATTGAAAAACACATGCAAGGACGGTTCCAACTTGGAGAAGACGGTTAGTTCCAGTTGATGACACGCATGATCGGTAGGAGGGGAAAAGAGACGTCGATCGCGCGATTGCCGTACGCCAGTGTTGAGTGACTCGGCAGATTTTGTGTGCGACTGGTGTTGTCTGCAAGTTCTGCGCGGCGATTTGCGCTCTCTTCGTCAGAATCCATTCATCACGGATAACAATAAATAAAAAGAAGTATGCATCAACTACTACGCGCAAATTTGACGATGCATATGGTGCCGTGCTGGAAGAAAACCTGACATTCGCCGTACCGTTTTTCCTTTTGTTCTACTGCCTTTCGTCTTAACTGTCTTTCAAAGAAAAACAAGTCCATCTCTTATTTGCACGATGGGCGGCAGCGGACCTCTCGTTGCTCAGTGCGTCGCCTACGTGTAAGACGATTTTTGGGGAGACCTTTTACGGTACATCAAGATAATTTGAACCGTTCATTTTTCTGGTTAGAGGGCCCAGATTAGCCAATACTACTGCAGACTTTCGATAGTATATTGAATAGTTAAGGGCATTTTCGGTAGTTTATCAATCACATAGGCCGATTCAGGCAAGGCAGATTCATGTGTGCATATGTCAGCCGGAATCGATCTAGCGAAGGGAAGCGATCAACCTGCTGCTGTGTACGTGCACGTTCAACCAACATACATGGATTGCGTCGTACAGCTTGGGGCAGGAACAGTCAGCTTACTTCGTCATCGTCGTGACAGCGCCGGAAGTAATCCATGATGGCCTGGTAATTTGGATTGAGGTCAAGGCTCCACGGGAGGAAAAGAAGGTCGGCACAGCCACCGCTGCTTGCTGCGTTTCTCATCTGGTGTGTCGTACTGTCGTGTCGCAGTTGTGGTCTGAGGAGAAACCTAGTCGTCCATGTCCGACGGGTCAAGAACGGCCTCTGCGTCGGCGGCGAACTCCATGAGCTCGGCCTCCGTCGGAGTCGGGCCAAAGCTGTTGTCGTGGAAGAACTGAACCAGCGCCGATGTCGCAGCTGGCTTCGTCGGGTTTCGACGATGTCGCTGTACTCATCACTTCAGCATCGACAGGAGGTGCTGATGCTCTTGGGCTGCGATCACGGTCCCCCACTTGCGTTTAAACCACGCCGGTACGACCTCATCGCTCCGGCAGCCCAAGCCCCAAGGATCAGTGGCGACGTGGGTTGTAGACGCACCCGTTCGTGCGTTAGAGCTATTTTGTGTCCTTTTGTGCAGGCACTGACTGCAGCGGCGTTGGCATGGCGGAGGATTTGAGCCGGTGCAGTGCATATAGAATTACCAATATGTCCTAAAGCCATAATTTGTTTGATCCACATCAACCGTTGGATCAACTAAATACTACCCATTATATTGGGTAGTATGATGTACCGTAAAAATTCTCTTTTTGGGGAAGAAACCGTTGCATTTGGTAGGGAAAGGCGTGGGGCAGTGACGCAGACGGGTGTTAAGCTGTCCCTGTCTGCTTGCGTTTGGTACGGAAAGGCGAGGGGCGGTGACGCAGACGGAAAGGCGTGGACCAAAGCTGACGGGAGATTCATGGTTGCTGCGATATATGGCCGTGCCTACATATAGAAGCGATGGAGCCCCTTCTCTTCTCTCACACCAAAACATTTACATCTCCCGCCTCTGCTAAGCTCAGGCCTCAGGCAATAGCAGCAGTACTGTGTCTTCCTATGAAGCCAAGATATGCAGCAGCCACGTGATGCAGCCGGCACCGGCGGCGGCGGCGGGGGCTTCTCCTGGGTGTTCGTCCCGGTGATGTTCGTTTTGCTCACCTTCAACTCGGTCATGGCGGTGTACCACTCCCAGGGCGACGCGGCGATGGTGGCCTTCGTCGCTACCTCCTACGCGGACCTGGTTCTGCTCTTCTTCTGTCTCTGGCTCTACAATAGGGCCACCCTCGGCTCCACCCGAAGGAACCGGCTCAAGGCGTCCGTGTGGATGCTGACCACGATGCTCACCTTCGCCTTCGCCTACATGGTCATGGGCGCGGCCAGGCTCACCCTCGCAGGGCAGGTATGAAGTGCTGTCCTGACTTGTCGTTGTTAGACTATGTATAACTTCTGTACCTATGTACGTATTGTAACACAACCATTATATATAATGAGATAAGCCACCCTTATAGGGTAGTGCTGGTTCCCAAAACTTATTGTCTTACATGGTATCACGCTAGGTTATGATCGCTTCCGCTTCTAAACCCTAATACCCGCACCGCCGCCGCCTTCACCGCCGCCGCCGCGCTACCGATCGCGCCGCTGCCATGTCGAGCGCCGCCACCACCGGTTCCACTGTTGCGGGCTTCCTCCCGGCCTCTCTTGCGGCTCTGCTCAACCTCCCGCTCGATGCCGTCTCCGTTCCGGCTCCGATCGGGACAAGGAGCATCGGTTCCGTCTTCTCCACGCCGCCGGCGCCCTCGCTCGGGCGTGACCTCGTGGTCCACACCGCGGCGCCGTCGTCCGCTACGGATTCCGCAGGCGTCGTCCCGCCGCTCCTGCCGCGACCGGATCACACCGCCCCGCTGGCGGGGTTGGCGGCGTCCGCACCGGCCGCGAGCTTTGCGGCGCCCGCCCTGGCTGTGGTCCCGCCTCCTCCCGCATCGGCTTCGGTGCCTCCGGCTGCCTCCATGGTGTTTGCACCCCAGGCAGCCTCCTCGATGGGATCGTCTTCGCCGCCGCCGTTTCACTTCGGTCATCTCATCACCATCAAGCTCTCCGCAGACAACTACATCTTCTGGCGTGCGCAGGTTCTCCCGCTCTTGGGGAGTCACTACCTGCTAGGCTACGTCGACGGATCGCTTCCCTGCCCACCCGCACTGGTAGACAGCGTGCACGGTCCGGTCTACAATCCGGCCCATCGCGTCTGGACGGGGCAGGACCAGGCGAACCTCTCCTCCATCCAGGGGTCGCTCTCGCCGGCAGTTGCCGGCCTTGTTGTCTTCGCGAAGACGTCTCATGAGGCCTGGACCATCCTTGAGCGCACCTTTGCAGCGCAGTCTCAAGCTCGTGTCTCTGCACTCCGTCGTCAGCTTGGAGAATGTCAGAAGCTTGACTCCACGGCCACTGAGTTCTACAACAAGGTCAAGGGCCTTGCCGACACATTGGCCTCCATTGGACAGCCCCTCACCGACTCCGAGTTCAACTCGTTTATTGTCAATGGTCTTGATGAGGAGTATGATGCCTTAGTCGAGATCATCAACGAGCGGGGCAACTCGACACCCATGCTGGCACACGAGGTTTTCTCTCGGCTTCTTCTCACTGAGCAACGGGTCGAGACTCGCCGCACCAGGGGCACTGGCTCCCTCTCGGCCAACGTCGCCACCAAGGGTGGCCGCTCTTCTTCATCACCCCGGTCTCCCTTGGGGCTGCCACCGTCGCCCGCCTCGGCCCCCCCACCTACTGCGACCTTACCGGGGGCTGGCGGTTCACGTGTGTGCCAGCTTTGTGGCCGCGATGGGCACTGGGCCTCCAAGTGTCATAAGCGCTTCCAGCGAAGCTTCCTTGGTCTTGGCAATGACGGCAAAGATACACGCAACAATGCCCGTCAGGTCGCCATGGCTGATCGTCCCGCGCCGCAGAAGCAACAGGGACACACTCAGTCCTACTCCATCGATCCACACTGGTACATGGACTCTGGGGCGACAGAGCATCTGACCAGCGAGATGGGGAAGCTTCACACTCGTGAACCCTATCATGGCTCCGACAAGATCCACACCGCCAATGGAGCAGGTATGCACATCTCTCATATTGGTCAAGCATCTCTTCTCACTAGACATGCCAATACGAGTCTTCAGCTTCGCAATGTTCTTCGAGTTCCATCTGTGACCCGCAATCTTCTTTCAGTTCCTAAACTCACACGTGATAATAATGTGCTTTGTGAATTTCACCCTTTTGATCTTTTTATTAAGGATCGGGGCACGAGGGACATTCTTCTTAGTGGGCGGTTGTGCCAGGGCCTCTACCGTCTGGAGCATCCTGGCGTCGCCCGTGTTTTCAGTGGAGTTCGGGTCTCTCCGTCACAATGGCATGCTCGTCGTGGTCACCCGGCCACACCTATTGTCCGTCATATTTTGCGTCGTCATGAGCTTCCTAGTTTGTCTAGTAATAAAGATGTAGCAGTGTGTGATGCTTGTCAGCAGGGGAAGAGTCATCAACTTCCTTTTTCGGAGTCCAGTCGTGAGGTGAAACATCCTTTAGAACTTGTGTTTTCAGATGTATGGGGTCCTGCTCAGACTTCTGTCAGTGGTCATAATTACTATATCAGTTTCGTTGATGCTTATAGTCGCTTTACCTGGCTTTACTTTATTAAACGCAAATCTGATGTGTTTGATATTTTTGTTCAGTTTCAAAAACATGTTGAACGTCTTCTCAAGCACAAAATTGTTCATGTCCAGTCGGACTGGGGGGGCGAGTATCGCAACCTCAACTCCTTCTTTCAGTCGCTTGGGATAGCTCATCGTTTAGCATGTCCACATACACATCAGCAGAATGGTTCAGTCGAACGTAAGCATCGTCATATTGTTGAAGCTGGTCTTACTCTTTTGGCCCATGCATCTGTTCCGTTTCGGTTTTGGAGTGATGCTTTCACCACTGCATGCTTTCTCATCAACCGTACTCCCACTCGTGTTTTAAACATGAAGACTCCCATTGAGGTTCTCCTTAATGAACAACCTGATTATACCTTTTTCAAGGTATTTGGGTGTGCTTGCTGGCCGCATCTTCGTCCATATAATAAGCGCAAGCTTGAGTTTCATTCTAAGAAGTGTGTTTTTCTTGGCTATAGCTCTCTTCATAAAGGTTACAAATGTCTTCATGTTCCCACTAATCGTGTCTATATATCTCGGGACGTCGTGTTTGATGAGCATGTTTTTCCCTTTGCCAAACTTCCTGTGTCCATTGTCGAACCACCATCTCTGCATTCATCCTCTGTTGCTTCTGACCAATTTGATGATGTTGCATACTCTTCTTTGTTGTTACCTAACCATGGTGCAGGAACCGAACGTGGGGCTCGTTTGGAGCTGTTAGAGGATTCACCATCATCATCGCCGCCTTCTGATGGGCACGTCGATTGCCCTATGTTGCATGGCATCGATTCGCGTGCCCATGCATGGTCACCCGAAGAGCCCGTCGTGCCGAGCATCTCCACTGCTCGGTCCGCTACGCCAGCGACCGTCGAGTCTCCAGCGGCTCGGCCCTCTTCGCCAGCGGCCGCCGAGTCTTCAGCGGCTCGGCCTGTCACGCCGTCTTCGCCCGCGGCTCGGCCCGTCACGCCGTCTTCGCCTGCAGCTCGGGTCCGCGATGCCGTCCTCACGTCGCCTTCATCCGCGGATCGGCCCGCGACACCGGCCGCGCCACGGCCCACTATGCCGGGCTCGCCATCGGCCCGGTCTGGGATGCCGGAGTCGCCAGCTGCTTCGTCTGCTCTGCCAGTTTCGCCGGTGGGTCGGCCTTCTTCGCCGACTGAGTCCGAGGCTACCGTGCCTGGCTCCTCGTCACCGGCTGACTCGTCAACGTCGCCGTCCTCCAGCCCGTTGCAGGCTGCTCCGTCGACCTCGGTGGTTCCTGTGTCTCGACCACATACACGCAGTCGCAGTGGCATTTTCAAACCTAAGGAACGTACGGATGGTACGGTTGCTTGGTTGGCTGCTTGTTTGGCTGTTGCTGTTGCGGATCCATCTTCTGAGCCTCGCTCATATCAGGCTTCCCTGCGCATTCCACATTGGCGAGAGGCTATGGAGCAGGAGTTTCATGCTCTTCTTCGTAACAAGACATGGACTCTCGTTCCTCCACCACCACGGGTAAATGTTATTGACTCAAAATGGGTATTCAAAGTGAAGAAGCATTCGGATGGATCTATTGAGTGTTACAAAGTGCGACTTGTTGCTCGCGGTTTTCGGCAGCGTCATGGTCTTGACTATGAGGACACCTTCAGTCCTGTCGTCAAGCCTACCACTATTCGGCTTCTTCTCTCCATTGCTGTTTCTCGTGGTTGGTCACTTCGTCAACTTGATGTGCAGAATGCTTTTCTACATGGATTTTTGGAGGAAGAGGTTTATATGAAACAGCCACCTGGTTTCTCTGATCCTGATCGTCCTGACTATATCTGTCGTCTTTCCAAAGCACTATATGGTTTGAAGCAAGCTCCTCGTGCCTGGCATGCCCGCCTTGCCTCTGCCCTTCGTGCTCATGGGTTTGTGCCGTCCACTGCTGACACTTCATTATTTCTTCTACAGAAGCCAGAAGTCACTATGTATCTTTTGGTATATGTTGATGATATTATCCTTGTCAGCTCTTGTCAGTATGCTGCTGATGCTCTTGTCTGCTCTCTTGGTGCTGATTTTGCGGTCAAAGATCTTGGGAAGCTTCACTACTTTCTTGGAGTTGAGGTCACTTCTCGTGCTACTGGTCTTGTCCTTACGCAGAAGAAGTACTCCTTGGAGTTGTTACAAAAAGCCGGCATGCTGAAGTGCAAACCGACCACCACACCCATGTCGTCTACCGACAAGATAACAGCTGTTGATGGTGAGCTTTTGTCTCCTGCGGATGCCACAGAGTACAGAAGCATTGTTGGTGGACTTCAGTACTTGACGATCACGAGACCAGATATCTCTTATGCTGTTAACAGGGTTTGTCAGTATCTTCAGGCTCCCAGAGATACTCATTGGGCTGCTGTTAAACGCATTCTTCGTTATGTTCAGTTCACCCTGACTTTTGGTATGCATATTCGGCCGACTTCCTCTCGGGTCCTTTCGGCCTTCTCTGATGCAGATTGGGCTGGTAGCCCAGATGACAGGCGATCCACGGGGGGTTATGCAGTATTCTTTGGCTCTAATTTGATCGCCTGGAGTGCTCGGAAACAGGCTACTGTGTCACGTAGCAGTACTGAAGCTGAGTACAAGGCTGTGGCTAATGCTACTGCAGAGATTATTTGGGTGCAGTCTTTGTTTCAGGAGTTGGGTTTGTCTCAACCACAGCCTCCTATTCTTTGGTGTGATAACATCGGTGCTACATACCTTTCTGCAAATCCAGTATTTCATGCCCGAACGAAACACATTGAAGTTGACTATCACTTTGTACGGGAACGTGTATCACAGAAGCAACTTCAGATCAAGTTTATCTCGTCTAAGGATCAACTTGCAGATATCTTCACTAAGCCTTTACCACTGCCACAGTTTGAGGCTTGTAGGCGCAATCTTACCCTTCTCAGTTCTTTAGAAAGTGGCTAAGATTGAGGGAGGGTGTTAGACTATGTATAACTTCTGTACCTATGTACGTATTGTTTTTTTTTTAGAAAAGGAGGATGACCCCCGGCCTCTGCATCTGGGAGATGCATACGGCCACACCTATGTACGTATTGTAACACAACCATTATATATAATGAGATAAGCCACCCCTAGAGGGTAGTGCTGGTTCCCAAAACTTATTGTCTTACAGTCGTGCTCGCAGGCCGCTCGTCCTTCACGCACCACCACGATGCCTGACGCTGTGCCCTGCTGTCTCACGCCGCTCGTCGCCACACACCGCACGCTGCACGGCGTTGTTGAACACGGTGCTCCTGTACTGCATGGTATGATGAGTTATTTTCGTTCGCAAGTAACTGTGGCTAAAACGGTCTTTTTCTTCTTCTTTTGGCTGGAGAATCAACCCTACACCGGGTGAACCCATGCTGCTGCCACCGGTGTAGCCCAAGCTCGGAATCACTACGGGATATGCTTTTGTGATTCATTCGGACGCATGGATTTTGCGAAGTTGTCAGGTTACGGTGGAGTTCAAATACTGTACTGCTGGGTGGTTGTCTTGTACAGAGTTTTTCTTCAGAATCATGAGCCGGTGCGTCACAAGAATCAAGAGATATGATCTTCGTGGAATCATCAGCCCCTGTATTTGTCCCTTCTAGGCATGCGTGTAGACAGTGTTGTGGTCATGTGAGATGTACCCACCAGGGAAATAAATGAATTGAGCAAAAAAAGAAAGCAAGAGTCTGATCTCTGATCTGCATCATTACCATGTTGTATTCGCTGTCCTCACAGAGATTAGTTCAATCCATTGGTACCTTTTTAAAGTCGTGGTTGTGCCTGGGCTGTGCTTTTGGAGTAGTATATTTTTGGAGCCACTACCTATCTGGTATTATTTATCATTGAGAAACAGTATAATGAAGCTACCTACTAGCCCTCTCAGCGATTAGAGGTCGTCAGCCATCGATCATATCTACGGACGGATCAGATCTTCGTGTCTCTGCCCAGCGCAGGAATTAGTTCCGCCGTCCTAGCCACAAGTAACACAGTCTCGCGGGCCGCTGCTCCGGGGATTGAGCTACGGTCTCCTTCCGTAACCGGGCCTTGAGATAGAAGGCCCAGGTCCAGTCCAACGTGTAGAGGAGCGGGTCGTCCAGGTTTTCCGTCGGCAGCGCTATCCCTATCCACGGGCTGCTCCTCTTCTTCATAAAAAAGGGTTGCTTCAGTTCAAACAAAAAAAAGGGCTGCTTCTCTGTTCCTCGACGCTGCGCCGCCGCCGTCCTTCGTCTCGGCGGCGAGCTTCTACAGAAGATATGCTTCGGCGTCGGTGCCCTCCGCTCGCACTCCACTCTTCCTCCACATGCCCCATGGTGGGTCTCTTCCTTACTTTTTTTTAATACCGTGCAGCGTTCTTCCATGGCGGCTGCGGCGGCCGCACCTGCCGTCGGCGTCCATCTCCGGCTGTCTTCCTTGTAAGACAATAAATTTTGGGGGAACCAGCACAACCCTCTAGGGGTGGCTTATCTCATTATATATAATGGATGTGTTACAATACGTACATAAGTACAGAAGCTATACATAGTCTAACACCCTCCCTCAATCTTAGCCACTTTCTAAAGAACTGAGAAGGGTAAGATTGCGCCTACAAGCCTCAAACTGTGGCAGAGGTAAAGGCTTAGTGAAGATGTCTGCAAGTTGATCCTTAGATGAGATAAACTTGATCTGGAGTTGCTTCTGTGATACACGTTCCCGTACAAAGTGATAGTCAACTTCAATGTGTTTCGTTCGGGCATGAAATACTGAATTTGCAGAAAGGTATGTAGCATCGATGTTATCACACCAAAGAATAGGAGGCTGTGGTTGAGACAAACCCAACTCCTGAAGCAAAGACTGCACCCAAATAATCTCTGCAGTAGCATTAGCCACAGCCTTGTACTCAGCTTCAGTACTGCTACGCGACATAGTAGGCTGTTTCCGAGCACTCCATGCGATCAAATTAGGGCCAAAGAATACTGCATAACCCCCCGTGGATCGCCTGTCATCTGGGCTACCAGCCCAATCTGCATCAGAGAAGGCCGAAAGGACCCGAGAGGAAGTTGGCCGAATATGCATACCAAATGTCAGGGTGAACTGAACATAACGAAGAATGCGTTTAACAGCAGCCCAATGAGTATCTCTGGGAGCCTGAAGATACTGACAAACCCTGTTAACAGCATAAGAGATATCTGGTCTCGTGATCGTCAAGTACTGAAGTCCACCAACAATGCTCCTGTACTCTGTGGCATCCGCAGGAGACAAAAGCTCACCATCAACAGCTGTTATCTTGTCGGTAGACGACATGGGTGTGGTGGTCGGTTTGCACTTCAGCATGCCCGCTCTTTGTAACAACTCCAAGGAGTACTTCTTCTGGGTAAGGACAAGACCAGTAGCACGAGAAGTGACCTCAACTCCAAGAAAGTAGTGAAGCTTCCCAAGATCTTTGACCGCAAAATCAGCACCAAGAGAGCAGACAAGAGCATCAGCAGCATACTGAGAAGAGCTGACAAGGATAATATCATCGACATATACCAAAAGATACATAGTGACTTCTGGCTTCTGTAGAAGAAATAATGAAGTGTCAGCAGTGGACGGCACAAACCCATGAGCACGAAGGGCAGAGGCAAGGCGGGCATGCCAGGCACGAGGAGCTTGCTTCAAACCATATAGTGCTTTGGAGAGACGACAGATATAGTCAGGACGATCAGGATCAGAGAAACCAGGCGGCTGTTTCATATAAACCTCTTCCTCCAAAAATCCATGTAGAAAAGCATTCTGCACATCAAGTTGACGAAGTGACCAACCACGAGAAACAGCAATGGAGAGAAGAAGCTGAATAGTGGTAGGCTTGACGACAGGACTGAAGGTGTCCTCATAGTCAAGACCATGACGCTGCCGAAAACCGCGAGCAACAAGTCGCGCTTTGTAACGCTCAATAGATCCATCCGAATGCTTCTTCACTTTGAATACCCATTTTGAGTCAATAACATTTACCCGTGGTGGTGGAGGAACGAGAGTCCATGTCTTGTTACGAAGAAGAGCATGAAACTCCTGCTCCATAGCCTCTCGCCAATGTGGAATGCGTAGGGCAGCCTGATATGAGCGAGGCTCAGAAGATGGATCCGCAACAGCAGCAGCCAAACAAGCAGCCAACCAAGCAACCGTACCATCCGTACGTTCCTTAGGTTTGAAAATGCCACTGCGACTGCGTGTATGTGGTCGAGACACAGGAACCACCGAGGTCGACGGAGCAGCCTGCAACGGGCTGGAGGACGGCGACGTTGACGAGTCAGCCGGTGACGAGGAGCCAGGCACGGTAGCCTCGGACTCAGTCGGCGAAGAAGGCCGACCCACCGGCGAAACCGGCAGAGCAGACGAAGCAGCTGGCGACTCCGGCATCCCAGACCGGGCCGATGGCGAGCCCGGCATAGTGGGCCGTGGCGCGGCCGGTGTCGCGGGACGATCCGCGGATGAAGGCGACGTGAGGACGGCGTCGTGGACCCGAGCTGCAGGCGAAGACGGCGTGACGGGCCGAGCCGCGGGCGAAGACGGCGTGACAGGCCGAGCCGCTGAAGACTCGGCGGCCGCTGGCGAAGAGGGCCGAGCCGCTGGAGACTCGGCGGTCGCTGGCGTAGTGGACCGAGTAGTGGAGATGCTCGGTGCGACGGGCTCTTCGGGTGACCATGCATGGGCACGCGAATCGATGCCATGCAACATAGGGCAATCGACGTGCCCATCAGAAGGCGGCGATGATGATGGTGAATCCTCTAACAGCTCCAAACGAGCCCCACGTCCGGTTCCTGCACCATGGTTAGGTAACAACAAAGAAGAGTATGCAACATCATCAAATTGGTCAGAAGCAACAGAGGATGAATGCAGAGATGGTGGTTCGACAATGGACACAGGAAGTTTGGCAAAGGGAAAAACATGCTCATCAAACACGACGTCCCGAGATATATAGACACGATTAGTGGGAACATGAAGACATTTGTAACCTTTATGAAGAGAGCTATAGCCAAGAAAAACACACTTCTTAGAATGAAACTCAAGCTTGCGCTTATTATATGGACGAAGATGCGGCCAGCAAGCACACCCAAATACCTTGAAAAAGGTATAATCAGGTTGTTCATTAAGGAGAACCTCAATGGGAGTCTTCATGTTTAAAACACGAGTGGGAGTACGGTTGATGAGAAAGCATGCAGTGGTGAAAGCATCACTCCAAAACCGAAACGGAACAGATGCATGGGCCAAAAGAGTAAGACCAGCTTCAACAATATGACGATGCTTACGTTCGACTGAACCATTCTGCTGATGTGTATGTGGACATGCTAAACGATGAGCTATCCCAAGCGACTGAAAGAAGGAGTTGAGGTTGCGATACTCGCTCCCCCAGTCCGACTGGACATGAATAATTTTGTGCTTGAGAAGACGTTCAACATGTTTTTGAAACTGAACAAAAATATTAAACACATCAGATTTGCGTTTAATAAGGTAAAGCCAGGTAAAGCGACTATAAGCATCAACAAAACTGATATAGTAATTATGACCACTGACAGAAGTCTGAGCAGGACCCCATACATCTGAAAACACAAGTTCTAAAGGATGTTTCACCTCACGACTGGACTCCGAAAAAGGAAGTTGATGACTCTTCCCCTGCTGACAAGCATCACACACTGCTACATATTTATTACTAGACAAACTAGAAAGCTCATGACGACGCAAAATATGACGGACAATAGGTGTGGCCGGGTGACCAAGACGAGCATGCCACTGTGACGGAGAGACCCGAACTCCACTGAAAACACGGGCGACGCCAGGATGCTCCAGACGGTAGAGGCCCTGGCACAACCGCCCACTAAGAAGAATGTCCCTCGTGCCCCGATCCTTAATGAAAAGATCAAAAGGGTGAAATTCACAAAGCACATTATTATCACGTGTGAGTTTAGGAACTGAAAGAAGATTACGGGTCACAGATGGAACTCGAAGAACATTGCGAAGCTGAAGACTCCTATTGGCATGTCTAGTGAGAAGAGATGCTTGACCAATATGAGAGATGTGCATACCTGCTCCATTGGCGGTGTGGATCTTGTCGGAGCCATGATAGGGTTCACGAGTGTGAAGCTTCCCCATCTCGCTGGTCAGATGCTCTGTCACCCCAGAGTCCATGTACCAGTGTGGATCGATGGAGTAGGACTGAGTGTGTCCCTGTTGCTTCTGCGGCGCGAGACGATCAGCCATGGCGACCTGACGGGCATTGTTGCGTGTATCTTTGCCATCATTGCCAAGACCAAGGAAGCTTCGCTGGAAGCGCTTATGACACTTGGAGGCCCAGTGCCCATCGCGGCCACAAAGCTGGCACACACGTGGACCGCCAGCCCCCGGTAACGTCGCAGTAGGTGGGGGGGCCGAGGCGGGCGACGGTGGCAGCCCCAAGGGAGACCGGGGTGATGAAGAGGAGCGGCCACCCTTGGTGGCGGCGTTGGCCGAGAGGGAGCCAGTGCCCCTGGAGCGGCGTGTCTCGACCCGTTGCTCAGTGAGAAGGAGCCGAGAGAAAACCTCGTGTGCCAGCATGGGTGTCGAGTTGCCCCGCTCGTTGATGATCTCGACTAAGGCATCATACTCCTCATCAAGACCATTGACAATAAACGAGTTGAACTCGGAGTCGGTGAGGGGCTGTCCAATGGAGGCCAATGTGTCGGCGAGGCCCTTGACCTTGTTGTAGAACTCAGTGGCAGTGGAGTCAAGCTTCTGACACTCTCCAAGCTGACGACGGAGTGCAGAGACACGAGCCTGGGACTGCGCTGCAAAGGTTCGCTCAAGGATGGTCCAGGCCTCATGAGACGTCTTCGCGAAGACAACAAGTCCGGCAACTGCCGGCGAGAGCGACCCCTGGATGGAGGAGAGGTTCGCCTGGTCCTGCCCCGTCCAGACGCGATGGGCCGGATTGTAGACCGGACCGTGCACGCTGTCTACCAGTGCGGGTGGGCAGGGAAGCGATCCGTCGACGTAGCCTAGCAGGTAGTGACTCCCCAAGAGCAGGAGAACCTGCGCACGCCAGAAGATGTAGTTGTCGGCGGAGAGCTTGATGGTGATGAGATGACCGAAGTGAAACGGCGGCGGCGAAGATGATCCCATCGAGGGGGCTGCCTGGGTTGCAAACACCATGGAGGCAGCCGGAGGCACCGAAGCCGATGCGGGAGGAGGCGGGACCGCAGCCAGGGCGGACGCCGCAAAGCTCGCGGCCGGGTCGGACGCCGCAAGGCCCGCGGCCGGGGCGGACGCCGCCAACCCCGCCAGCGGGGCGGTGTGATCCGCTTGCGGCAGGAGCGGCGGGACGACGCCCGCGGAGTCCGCAGCGGACGGCGGCGCCGCGGTGTGGACCACGAGGTCGCGCCCAAGCGAGGGCGCCGGCGGCGTGGAGTAGACGGAGCCGATGCTCCTGGTCCCGATCGGAGCCGGAACGGCGACGGCATCGAGCGGGAGGTTGAGCAGAGCCGCAAGAGAGGCCGGGAGGAACCCCGCGGCAGTGGAACCGGTGGTGGCGGCGCTCGACATGGCGGCGGTGAAGGCGGCGGCGGCTGCGGCGGCGGTGCGGGTATTAGGGTTTGGAAGCGGAAGCGATCGTAACCTAGCATGATACCATGTAAGACAATAAATTTTGGGGGAACCAGCAAAACCCTCTAGGGGTGGCTTATCTCATTATATATAATAGATGTGTTACAATACGTACATAAGTACAGAAGCTATACATAGTCTAACATTCCTCCTGCGTTAGCCTCCATGCCTTGCAGCTATGACGCACGTCCCTCCCATTCCATACCTGAAACTGAAACTGCCGCCGCGCCGATGCGTAATTATCCTGTAATAATGGTGATAATTTGCGTCATCACAGTTTCCTGTTCTCCTTCATATATTGCCTCACGTCATCCCTTCCTTCCCGCCTTCCGTACTCCCTCATATATATTACGCCTCCCACCATCTCTTTCTTCCTGTCTTCCGTGTCGTCTCTCACCTCCCGCTGTTGGACGGCCATGCACGTTGCTTAGTTTTGTTCTTGCCAACCATCCATCTTCCTCCCTCTAATTATCCTCCACGTATTCATATCTACGAAACAGACATATTATTCCTCCTTACAGGTTTGTGGTGCTCCTTCGTTGGGGTTCCCCGGGGTGTGCGTCAAACTCAATTGCAACAATGTCTGCTGGACAGGTGCCATTGCTGTGATATTCTTACATATGGTTGCATGGCCTTTTCATCTTCTTTGTTTTGCTTGTTACTGTGAGTTTAATTGTGCATTTTATTCCAGCCGGGCACATCCATTTTGTCTGCTCCCTTTCTTTCTGATTGTTTCAGATTTCATATAATCTGTCTATGGGATGTGCTGAACCTCAATAGAATAAAAATACCTAATTGTTCCCGATTACAGGCCCATAGAACCGATGAGTGCCAGGCACGTTGAGCTAGCAGTCCAAGAAGAGTCCTGCCCCAATGTAAGCGGGCAAGGATTAATGAACCACTTACTATTTACAATTCGATTGGGCGACCAAAAAGAAAGAGTATGTTAATTCACCTCTGCTTCTGCTACTTTACAGCCATATTTATCTTACACTTGACACTTTTTCCCTTGATAATTGTGTTCTGTGCTGCCGTACAAACTAGGATACGAATTATTCCCTCAATACTCTGTGCGACATGCAAGAGAAAATCATGTTTGCCTCAAATTGAGGAAGCAATTCAAAATGGTTCGGCTAGGGCCACTGTTTTATCCCAATGGACAACCCCATTTTGTTTGTTGCTAAGTTCATCAAGGACCTTAAAGGTTTTACCAGATTACTGACCTCTGTACAAATATTTTGCAACCTGCCTTTTTCGCTAATCTTGCAATCTTGCTGGTAATTCTAGCTACTGACCATGGCCGATCAAATCGGGGATCCCCATGTTGCAGATACGTGCACTGTGATACAGTTTTCTGGTGGGAAGAAAAGAATGGATCCATAAAGATTGTAATTGGCTAAAGAGACTTGTTGAGTTCAACTGTTGCTGCCGTGGTGGCCGTACGTGTTCGCATCCCAGCCTAGCCTTCCAGACACCTTCCCCAGTCCTTTCACGCTTGATGCGGTTCAGTGGAGCCAGGAGAGTCTTGTGTTTATGAACCACATACGAGAATACAATTGCCTATTTAGTTCACATCTCTTGGAGCTCATACAGACAAAAACATCAATGACGGCCACAAGCGGATATGTATTATGTCCATCACTATCGGGATACCATCTCCATTTGTCGAGTACATGGTGGTCCTGATACATTCACAACTTTTACTTGCAATCCTAAATGGCCAGAAGTTGGTGAGGCACTTTGGATTTAACCTGGACAACATCCATCAGATCGGTTGACATTGTTAATAGGGTGTACAAAATGAAGCAAGACAACATAATTGATGACATTCAAAGAGGCAAGGTTTCTGGACCTACTGTAGCAGGTACTTTTCTTTACAAAATTGCTTTTAAATCACCGATATACTTCTCTGCCAAATAACACTCATCCTTCATTCTGCAGTGCTACACAGTACTGAATTCCAGAAATGAGGCTTCCCACATGTACACTGTCCTGGCTTAAAAACAAGAGTAAAATCGATTCACTTTCCATTATTGTCTCTCTTATTAGTGTTGAGATACCTGATTTTGCTACTGATCCATTAGGATATGCGTTGGTAGTGTCAACTGATGGCTACTGCATGAGTGGATATAGAAGAATAGATAAAAAATCAACAAAAACAATACAGAGAACTAACAAAAATTGCAGGAAAACTAATTATGCCTGCCTTCTTTTAGATAATATAAGATAGTTTAGGGGCTAAACCAACTAATCAATAAAAAGGAGAGCATGTATATAGTTCATCTAGTTATTATGAAACATGTGCTTTATAAGCATATGCGTGTTGTGATATCTGTCAGATTTTTCAGATTAGAAGGCAGTGTTGCATAGCAATGAAGCAAAATTTTGCAACAAAACATTGTTGAATACGTGTTGCTTTATAAGGGGTATCTTTGTAGTGCCGCTTAAAAACTGCAACATGTATTAAAAACCGCAACAAGGTTCTTTTAAATGCTTAACCAGTTCTACTTTCAGTTCAGCATACAAAAGGAACGAATAGGAAGTGGAGTAAACTAAAACAAATTTTGATAAAAAATGATGCTAGTGGTTGCTTTGGTAGTTTAACTGCTTCACAGAACTGATTAAATCTGAGAAAGTTATTGGTTGCAACGGAAATGTGACATTATCCTACACACCTATATTAAACATCAAGTTAGCATGGCATATATTTACACAGAAACAACACAACATCCTAATTGATAATTTCTTTCTTCCTTATAGTTCTAATTTTGAACATGGCACAATGGTTTATTCCCCATTTTAATTTTATACTCGAATTCAAATTCAATCTGTGACACGCATGTTTATACGCCCAATCTAAAATCTGAGAAGAGCGGAAAAAGTGAGGAAGTTCCCTCAGTTATCCCAAGTTTCTAGCTAAATGGAAGGTACATGAAAAAAATGCATTGCTGGAGTCAGAAGCATGAAATTTAGCACAATCCCAGAATACAAAGTTCATACCATGGTCGTCTTGTTTAGTACTCGCCATTGTAACCCCAGAATGCAAAAATGCATTACTATCTTGCAAGGGCTTGATCGACCATAGTGTTGCCTGCTCATAAACAGCCAAACAGGCTCAACCCCAGAAAAACCTCTGCTCTGACAAATGGTAAAAATCATTTCATAGGTGACTCAAGTTTTACCCCGCCTGCAAGAACTGAACCTCCTCAGCAACATCACAAATGTAGGACAAGGCATGTAAGTGACATTATTTTGAGGATGAAAAAAATGTATATATATATATATATACATCAGTTGAGAACTGATTATATGCCTTTAGATTCAATAACTCAATAATCCTATAAAGATATTAAGCCTAGGAGCCCTTTGTAGCAGAAGAAAGCTTCACATACATGATAGCCTATTTGTAAATCAATATAGCAAATGCAACGAGTAGTACACGTGTGAGGTCAGTGCTATGTTTTTAAGGCGACGCCTTACCGCCTTAGGGAGGGGGGGCGCTTTGGCGCCTAGGCGACGCCTAGGCGGGCGCTTTGGACGCCTAGGCGCCGATTTTCCAAAACGGAGGGGGAGCGCTTCGACGCCTAGGCGTCGCCTAGGCGTCGCCTTAGGGACGCTTTAAAAACATAGGGTCAGTGTTGCTTGGTGGCAAGAAAATGGAAGCGGAAACATGTGAATAAACATTAACTGTATACATGTGGCATTACTAATATTTTTTGCCTTGGGCAAACCTGTGATATGGAATTTAATCGTTGGAACCATATATGAACTGAACAATGTGCATTGTCTAAAGCTAGCACAACATCTCTTCCTATGATATGGTTCATATGTATTCAACCAATTCAAGCACTCGAGAAATTAACTAAGCACTGGACCCTGATCATAGAGATCTTACTTGCGTATGTCATCGATGAGACCAATAACTCCCTCAAACTGAGATCATCATCCAAATGCATCCAGGCATGCTTAATGACCTATACTTGGAGATGCAGTTGCTTCTGATACTCAATGGCCCATCAAGAATTGATGCCTAACCCCGCAGACCAACGCAAACATGAACCCATTAATTTCATCACAAACATAAATGCAGCAGCACCAAATTCAGGGACAAAGAAAGAAGGAAAAATGGAGTGACCTTGTTGGAATTGGGTAGCAGGCTCTGCAACACCTTCAGTCTTCCAGCCGATCGACCCAGGCAACGATCAACCCCGACAAGCAATTAATAATTAGCACCTCAAGCAGGCAATAAGAGAATGGCAAGATGGGTCATCAACTTCTCGGAATGGTTGTGCACCTCAGCGGTGCTGACCCGCTTACTGTCGCAACCCCCATATAAATAACTACATTCAGATTTCCACAATGAAGTCTATGCAATTCTTGTTGGGTAGGCGGCGCTAGACTCGAGTTACATGTTCTGATGGCCCTGTAAATAATTAAGCATGGTAGTGAGAATGCAATATATAGAAAACAACACAAAATTAATCTAAAAATACTACAGGGCAACGACATTTTCTCTTCAGTTAGTCAGAGGTTTATGTACCGTGGGAAAAATGTAGCAAGGAAACGAAGCAGATCGTACAATCTTGCATATAAGGGGAGGGAGAGGTAGCAGGAGCAGAGGGAAACAAGGTCTGTAAGAAGCTCACATTGGCGTATTAGTATTAGCTGCACTCGCCACTGCCCGACACACGATGAGAAACATAGAAAACACAACAACCCCGACGAATCAGGCACTGAACTAATGGAAGACCAAATGGGCTAAAACTGGTTGCTGGGTTTAGCAGGAAAAACATGTGTCAAGCATAGCTAACAAGCATGATGTAGTAGCAAAAATAAGCACTATTATTATAATAGTATAGCATGACCAAAAGAAGCATTTCCATGCCTAAAAGAAAAGGCATCAAATAGGTAAAATTAATGGTTCAACAGTGCGGGAAAAAGATAAAACATCTCTCTATAACAATTGGTCACATCAGGCGAGACTATGGAGCATTAATGCATTATGAGTACAGGAACACATCCTACTCATTACATTTGATTTTATTTTCCAGTTGAAGTATGCCCTTCTGTTGAGCCCTACAGAATTCACAAATTAATCTACAACTATGCGAAGAGGTGGCTACCTGGTGGCGTCGACTGGCCGTGATGGTGGTTCTGGTGGGTCCCCGATCTGGCTCGGACGGACGGCTGCTCCACGGGTGGTGAACGGTCAACACGGAGAGCACAACATACCACATACACCACCCGATCAATCTAGAGCCTGAAAGAGCATCTGAGAACGCGAAAGAAAAATTGCAAGTGAGGAGAGGAGACCATCAAATTGCAAGTGAGGAAAGGAGGAACAAAGTTGGTAGATGCTCACCAATGCCGGCGCTCCTCCACAAATTTGCAGCTTTCCTCGAGCTCTCGTCTGTGGGTAAGTCGCTCAACTGCATCGTCATTACCCGCATCAGTCGAGCCGGCAAAAGCTGAAAATGAGGAACTAAGCACCTCCCACATTGTCACCGGCAACGTCCTCCTTGCTCTTCTTGTTCCTCTTCTTCCTCTTTCATTTCTTCTCACCCTTCTCACCCTCCTCTTTGATCTCAGGTACCAAAGTGCCTGCACAATCACTACCATCAATAAAACTGTACTACAACCACCCATAAACAAGCGAGTATGAATTAGAACTAAAAAGAGGAAGGTATATTTACCCTATTAAACCCCAACCACTTCACGTAAGTACCAAAATCTGTTAGCCTAATTAACCTAATAGCCTAACATTAAGCCCTCAACTTGGCAAATAGTTGAACATTTACCGCAACCATGTAGATCTAATAGCAGCAGTCCTAACCAATGCCAATAAATAAACTACCACTATTTTCTCCCGTAAATAAACCACAAACAATTAACATAAGCATGAAATCCGTCACCCTAATTAACCAAATAGCCTAACACCTGATGTTTACCACGGCGATAAAAAGTACGATGCCAACAGCCAGCGAGGCGAATCGAGCGTGCAGGATCATTTTGAAGCCGCGAGGGCGCTGGATGGGCGGGTACTCTAGCGGCTTTTATATGTTAGATCTATTATCATCTGATGCATGCAAAATATTCTTTGATTACACAAGCAATACCTGTATTTTTCCTCAACAATTGTTTGAGATATCCATTGACCATAAACTCAGCAACAGTTGCTAAGCTTCCATCAGGATCACCACAAACAACGCCATAAAATGGAACTACATTTGGATGGTGAAATGAGTCGAGGATCTGAGCGTCTTCCCAGAAATCCGCTATTTGCAAATAGATCACAACTAAAATCCAAACTCTTTTCACTGCTTCTTAAATAAAAAACTAAAAATGAAGCTCATCTCATTTGCTCCTCTCACAAAGAGTACTCAGTTTCACAAATAACCGAATAAGGAAGCAACCAGCAGCAGGTAGTAGCACATGGCAGCAGCACAAGCAACAGCAGCAGCCAGTAGCACATCACGGCAGCACAAGCAGCAGCAGAACCAGAACAAAAGAGCACTGAAGACTGAGCACATATATAACAAGCAGCACACACATCTAGGCATCTAGCAGCATAAGTAGTAGTCGTAGCCCACAAAGCGACAACACAAGCACACGACATTAAGCGAACAAGGGAAAAACTCACCCTCTTCTTTTCAAAGAAGTCGCAATCCAAATAAGCGAACAACCATGGGGTCTCCTTATTAGTTATTTTACAGCCTGCAGAATCAAATTGAAACGACGAGCGTTGCATTAAAGGAAAAAATCAACAACGGTTCATGGGTTAATGAGTCACCTCCATGGTAGGCTATTTAAAAGCAAAATCAATCATTTACTGTTATCAACGAAGGGAGAACAACTACAGATCTGGATCGTTATAGATTTGAGAAATACCTGCTCAGGTAGATTGTTAGTAGCAGATGTTGGAGCTGGGGAAAGTTGGTCATATAGTTCTTCATTATCCATTGACCCGAGCAGCACCCTTGGAAATCATAGAAACTGCGAAACAAAAAAGAAAGAAACCGGTTAGAGCTGAAAAAAATAGCCTATCCCAACTTCACTGGATATGTAGATTCCAAAGGGAAAATATAGCTGGATAGCAAGATCCTCATGAGAGATTTGTAAACTAAAACACTAAAACAAAATAATAGTCTATTAAAAAACAACTGCACACAACTCAACATCGAGATGATCAAGACAAACAAACTACTAACCAGACCATGTATGATTGCGTAGCTAATTAGACATCTATATAAAACAGATCAATGCAGACAATTTCTATTTCATACATCTCAAGTTCTACTTATTATGCTATTTCTTTGAAGCTGTAAGTATGTTTTGTTTTAGCTCTTTACTTATGTATTCTCACTATATCACTCTCTTCTCTGCATCATCTCATGTTCTTGTACTTCTGCTTGTCTGTACAAGGCTACAACGTATGGTTTATCATGTCTAGAACTGATTGTGTCTTGCTTTCTCTCTATCTATCCTCAGCTAGAAAGTGTAGGATTCATACTCTTTTAACTCTGCAAATCTTCTCTCTATTCTAATTTCTTAGTTACTCTCTCATTCTTTTTACTCTTAAAACTATGACTTGCTGTTCTATTCTATTCTTCGCTGCTGCTCTCTCTTCTAAACAAGTTTAATCTCTCTTATTACTTCGTATTTCAATAGTCAAATAAGGAGCGCGTGCTGAGATCCTCTCTTCCTCCTGCAGGTCTACTTCCTCATCCTAACACAGAGCAAATCATGGCACAAGCAATCATGGCAGGAGGGGGGTTAAACGGGATCTGACCTAGATCGGGGAGAGAGAAAGAGGAACTCATCGCGGTGGCCGGCCTCCCTCGCACCATTCGCCGCTGGGCCGTCGTTGCCGGGGAGTACCCCAAGTGCCAGTCCACCCCTGGTGGGGATCTGCTGCATCTTCGAGCTCCGCGATGCCCACGAGCGCCGCCGCCATTGCCGGGAAGCTCATCTCCGCACCCGGGGCGGAGGAGATGCGGGGGGAGGGGCAGAGGAGGAGGGGACGGGGTGGGAGGAGGAGGGGGCGGCGCACCCGGGGCGGACGAGAT
>NC_041391.1:98329911-98332970 GCF_002162155.2 Triticum dicoccoides | reverse complement strand
GATGCGGGGGGAGGGGCAGAGGAGGAGGGGACGGGGTGGGAGGAGGAGGGGGCGGCGATGGGAGGAGAAGGAGGGGGCGACGAGGAGGGGGAGGCGAGTGGGACGGGAGGCGGCAGCGAGGGTTTCTCAGCGTGGTCGGCTGTGATTTATACCCCTGCATGTAAAAAGACTAAAATGCCCCTAGCGGGGCACGGTATTTACAGGCGGTGGCACGAGTACTGTTCATGGCGATTTAAAGGCGACTGGCCACCTTCGCTGTGACTACCTACCCCTTCATCCTTTATAAGTTAGATTTGCTTTGCTCGCTGCAGATTTGCTTAATTATTCTGCTGTATTTGGTCACGTAAGCCCCTGTTGCTAGCTTCTAGAGTTGTGGTTGTTGTTTTTTATCTCGACCTCTGTGTACACATAGATGGCGCCGAGTTCGGTTCACACATGAAATGAACCACGATTGGCGGTGCAGACTGGTGCGCCGGGGTGAGGTTGTGGGCACTATCCGGCACCGGGGGTACCCCAGATGGAGGCAGTAGGCACGCAGCTAGTGGAGTCGGCCTGCGTTGAGCACGAATTGATGGTCAGCGCGGTCGAAGCAAGCTCAGAAGTGAGGTGAGCTGCATGGGAGTACACGAGCTCAAGCACGTCCGGGGTTCATACCCGTCATCGGCAGCGGCCATTGGGAGCTCAAGCACGTCTGAGGCATGGTCATCAGCAGTGCCATGTGCATGCTCCTGGCACTCTCCCTGGAGCGGGCGTAGACTACGGAGCAAGCGCTCAGCCTTCTCATGTCCGGGATGTTTGAGAGGTTGAATTTGATGTATTCGGCTATAGATGCTCTTAGATGCTCCCATGATATCAATTCAAAAAATTCAAAATTAAATGTGTATGTCGTCGGCGCATATGTGAAGCCTCCTCGTCCTCCTTTGGTGGACACGACACGCGAGTGGCACCGTAAGGGTTTGCGTCATCCAAAAGATCCACACTCCATTACATTTGATTTCTCCCACTAAGTTTGGTGGAGTAGAGTACTACTTTGAGTTCGTACTGCTCCATTAGAAGGGCGGTTCCAACTAATCCCGCCGCAGCCACCGCCGACTCGCTTTCCTAGCATTTGTTCGGCGAATTTAGTTTGGCCTAGCATTTGTTGGGTGAATATATTTGGAAAGGTAGTGCCTGCTGCCCGCTTTATACTTTGTCTTGTCAGTGAGTGAAAAAGGAGCACATGCAAGATGCAAGGGCGGTTCCAACTTGGAGAAGGTGGTTAGTTCCAGTTGATGCCACGCATGATCGGTTCGAAGGGAATAGAGACGTCGATCGCGCAACCGTCGCGTGTGAGCGAGCCAGTGTTGAGTGACTCAGCAGATTTTGCGTGAGATTGGTGTTATCTGCAACTGCAATTTCTGCGCGGCGATTTGCGCGCCGTCAGACTCCATTCACCACGGACTACAATAAATACAGCGCAAACTTGACGATCCATATGGTCTCGTGCTGGAAGAAAACCCTTGATAACGGTCACCCTAAAAAATTACCCTTGGATCCTGATAAGTATCACTCGTGTAACACGAAGCCACAAACACATGACAATTTCTAACATTTTCTAGGAAAAGTTTAGTGAAGCGAGATGACAAGTTCAGTTGTCAAGCATGGCAACTTTTTTCCGGATGGCGAGTTTTTTTCTTTCTTTTCAGATGATAACTTTAGTTGCAAAAAATGTCATGGCCGATATGCTTCGTGCCACATGTGTGTCACTTATCATTTGGGTTACCCTTTTCCTTTTGCTCTAATGCATTTTTTCTTAACTTTTTTTTTAGAAAAGGAGGATGACCCCCGGCCTCTGCATCTGGGCGATGCATACGGCCACTTTATTAATTATTCTCACAAGACCTTACAAAGTCATACAACAGTAAGATTAAGCCGCCGTCTAAGCAACAAACTGTCGCTACACCTATCCAGTTGATGAAGGAGCGCAGATAGCCTGGGCCTAATACCAAACAGACATCGCAGCCAAGCCTAACATCTAAGACCTGAGACCCCAACCTAGCCACTTGTCGGGTCTGGGGCACACACTGGTCCGGCGTGCTCTCAGAGACCGCCGCCGCCAACTGCCATCGCTCCATCTTCAGAACTGTACTGATGCCTCAACCTTGCTCCAAAGAAAAAGAAGTGTGCATCTCTTACTTGGGCGATGGTCGATCGTCTGCTGCGGTCCTCTCCTTGCTCAGTGCGTTGCCTGGGTGTACGACGATTTTTGGGGAAGAAACCGTTGCATTTGGTACGGAAAGGCGTGGGGCAGTGACGCAGTGTTAGACTATGTATAGCTTCTGTATTTGTGTACGTATATTGTACCTATTGTAACACACACATTATATATATGAGATAAGCCACCCCTAGAGGGTTGTGCGGGTTCCCCCAAAACTTATTGTCTCACATGGTATCACGCTAGGTTACGATCGCTTCCGCTCAAAACCCTAATACCCGCACCGCCGCCGCCGCCGCTTTCGCCGCCGCGCCACCGATCGCGCCGCTGTCACTTTTGCCGCCGCGCCACCGCTCGTGCCGCCGTCATGTCGAGCGCCGCCACGACTGGTTCCACTGCCGCGGGACTCCTCCCGGCCTCCCTTGCGTCTCTCCTGAACCTCCCGTTGGACGCCGTCGCCCTCCCGGCCCCGCTCGGGACCCGGAGCATTGGCTCCGTCTACTCGACACCGCCGGCGCCCTCGCTCGGGCGCGACCTCACGGTCTACACCGCGGCGACGTCGTCCGCCACCGACCCTGCGGGCGTTGCCCCGCCGCTCCTGCCGGCAGCGCCCGACACCGCCCCGATGGCGGGGTTTGCGGCGTCTGCCCCGGCCGCGGGCTTTGCGGTGTCCGCCCCGGCCGCGGTGCTGCCTACCGCCGCACCGACTCCGGTGCCTCCGGCTGCCTCCATGGTGCTTGCACCCCAGGCAGCCTCCTCGATGGGACCGTCATCACCACCGCCGTTTCACTTCGGTCATCTCATCACCATCAAGCTCTCCGCCGACAACTACATCTTCTGGCGTGCGCAGGTTCTTCTGCTCTTG
>NC_041391.1:98285757-98329693 GCF_002162155.2 Triticum dicoccoides | reverse complement strand
GCACTGGTGGACAGCGTGCACGGTCCGGTCTACAATTCGGCCCATCGCGTCTGGACGGGGCAGGACCAGGCGAACCTCTCCTCCATCCAGGGGTCACTCTCGCCGGCTGTCACCGGGCTTGTTGTTTTCGCGAAGACGTCTCATGAGGCCTGGACCATCCTTGAGCGCACCTTTGCGGCGCAGTCTCAGGCCCGTGTCTCTGCACTCCGTCGTCAGCTTGGCGAGTGTCAGAAGCTTGACTCCACTGCCACCGAGTTCTACAATAAGGTCAAGGGCCTCGCCGACACGCTGGCCTCCATTGGACAGCCCCTCACCGACTCTGAGTTCAACTCGTTTATTGTCAATGGTCTTGATGAGGAGTATGATGCCTTAGTCGAGATCATCAACGAGCGGGGCAACTCGACACCCATGCTGGCACACGAGGTTTTCTCCCGCCTCCTTCTCACTGAGCAACGGGTCGAGACACGCCGCTCACGGGGCAATGGCTCCCTCTCGGCCAACGCTGCCACCAAGGGTGGTCGCTCCTCTTCATCATCCCGGGCTCCTTTGGGGCTGCCACCACCGCCCGCCTCGGCTCCTCCTCCTACGACATTACCGGGGGCTGGCGGTCCGCGTGTGTGTCAGCTTTGTGGCCGCGATGGGCACTGGGCCTCCAAGTGCCACAAGCTCTTCCAGCGAAGTTTCCTTGGTCTTGGCAATGACGGCAAGGATACACGCAACAATGCCCGTCAGGTCGCCATGGCTGATCGTCCGGCGCCGCAGAAGCAACAGGGATACACTCAGTCCTACTCCATCGATCCACACTGGTACATGGACTCTGGGGCGACAGAGCATCTGACCAGCGAGATGGGGAAGCTTCACACTCGTGAACCTTATCATGGCTCCGACAAGATCCACACCGCCAATGGAGAAGGTATGCACATCTCTCATATTGGTCAAGGATCTCTTCTCACTAGACATGCCAATAGGAGTCTTCAGCTTCGGAATGTTCTTCAAGTTCCTTCTGTGACACGTAATCTTCTTTCAGTTCCTAAACTCACACGTGATAATAATGTGCTTTGTGAATTTCACCCTTTTGATCTTTTTATTAAGGATCGGGGCATGAGGGACATTCTTCTTAGTGGGCGGTTGTGCCAGGGCCTCTACCGTCTGGAGCATCCTGGCGTCGCTCGCGTTTTCAGTGGAGTTCGGGTCTCTCCGTCACAGTGGCATGCTCGTCTTGGTCACCCGGCCACACCTATTGTTCGTCATATTTTGCGTCGTCATGAGCTTCCTAGCCTGTCTAGTAATAAAGATGTAGCAATGTGTGATGCTTGTCAGCCGGGGAAGAGTCATCAACTTCCTTTTTTGGAGTCCAGTCGTGAGGTGAAACATCCTTTAGAACTTGTGTTTTCAGATGTATGGGGTCCTGCTCAGACTTCTGTCAGTGGTCACAATTACTATATCAGTTTCGTTGATGCTTATAGTCGCTTTACCTGGCTTTATCTTATCAAACGTAAATCTGATGTGTTTGACATTTTTGTTCAGTTTCAAAAACATGTTGAACGCCTTCTCAAGCACAAAATTGTCCATGTCCAGTCGGACTGGGGAGGTGAGTATCGCAACCTCAACTCCTTCTTTCAGTCGCTTGGGATAGCTCATCGTTTAGCATGTCCATATACACATCAGCAGAACGATTCAGTAGAACGTAAGCATCGTCACATTGTTGAAGCTGGTCTTACCCTTTTGGCCCATGCATCTGTTCCGTTTCGGTTTTGGAGTGATGCTTTCACCACTGCATGCTTTCTCATAAACCGTACTCCCACTCGTGTTTTAAACATGAAGACTCCCATTGAGGTTCTCCTTAATGAACAACCTGATTATACCTTTTTCAAGGTTTTTGGGTGTGCTTGCTGGACGCATCTTCGTCCATATAACAAGCGCAAGCTTGAGTTCCGTTCCAAGAAGTATGTTTTTGTTGGCTATAGCTCTCTTCATAAAGGTTACAAATGTCTTCATGTTCCCACAAATCGTGTCTATATCTCTCGGGACGTCGTGTTTGATGAGCATGTTTTTCACTTTGCCCAACTTCCTGTGTCCACTGCTGAACCACCACCTCTGCATTCATCCTCTGTTGCTTCTGACCAATTTGATGATGTTGCATACTCTCCTGTGCTGTTACCTAACCATGGTGCAGGAACCGGACGTGGGGCTCGCTTGGAGTTGTTGGAGGATTCACCATCATCATCGCCGCCCTCTGATGGGCACGTCGATCGCCCTATGTTGCATGGCATCGATTCGCGTGCCCATGCACGGTCGGCCGAGGAGCCCGTCGCGCCGAGCTTGTCCACTGCTCGGCCTGCTACGCCAGCGCTCGCCGAGTCTCCACTGGCTCGGCCCTCTACGCCGAAGTCGTCTACGGCTCGGCCCGTCACGCCGCCTTCGCCCGTGGCTCGGCCTGCGACACCGGCCTCGCCAGTGCCTCGGCCCACTATGCTGGACTCGCCCTCGGCTCGGTCCGTGACGCCGGCATCGCCAGCAGCTCCGTCTGCACCGCTGGCATCGCCTGTGGGCCAGGCTGCTACGCCAACTGCGCCTGAGGACACCGCGTCTGGCTCCTCGTCACCTGCGCCGGCTGACTCGTCTACATCGCCGTCCTCCAGTCCATTGCCGGCTGCTCCGTCGACCGCAGCGGCTCCTGTGTCCTGACGACATACACGCAGTCGCAGTGGCATTTTCAAACCTAAGGAACGTAAGGATGGTACTGTTGCTTGGATGGCTGCTTGTTTGGCTGCTGCTGTTGCGGATCCGTCCTCTAAGCCCCGCTCATATCAGGCTGCCATGCGCGTTCCTCATTGGCGACAGGCTATGGAGCAGGAGTTTCATGCTCTTCTTCGTAACAAGACTTGGACTCTCGTTCCTCCACCACCACGGGTAAATGTTATTGACTCCAAATGGGTATTCAAAGTGAAGAAGCATTCGGATGGATCTATTGAGCATTACAAAGCGCGCCTTGTTGCTCGAGGATTTCGGCAGCGCCATGGTCTTGACTATGAGGACACATTCAGTCCCGTCGTCAAGCCTACCACCATTCGGCTTCTTCTTTCTCTTGCTGTTTCTTGCGGTTGGTCGCTTCGTCAGCTTGATGTGGAGAATGCTTTTCTCCATGGATTCTTGGAGGAAGAGGTTTATATGAAACATCCGCCTGGTTTTTCTGATCCTGATCATCCTGATCATATCTGTCGTCTCACCAAAGCACTCTATGGTCTGAAGCAAGCTCCTCGTGCCTGGCATGCCCGCCTTGCCTCTGCCCTTCGTGCTCATGGGTTTGAGTCGTCCACTGCTGACTCTTCATTATTCCTTCTACAGAAGCCAGAAGTCACTATGTATCTTTTGGTATATGTCGATGATATTATCCTTGTCAGCTCTTCTCAGTATGCTGCTGATGCTCTTGTCTGCTCTCTTGGTGCTGATTTTGCGGTCAAAGATCTTGGGAAGTTTCACTACTTTCTTGGAGTTGAGGTCACTTCTCGTATTGATGGTCTTGTGCTTACGCAGAAGAAGTACTCCTTGGATTTGTTGCAGCGAGCTGGTATGCTGAAGTGCAAACCGACTACCACACCTATGTCGTCTACCGACAAGATCACAGCTGTTGATGGTGAGCTTCTGTCTCCTGCGGATGCCACAGAGTACAGGAGCATTATTGGTGGGCTTCAGTACTTGACGATCACGAGACCAGATATCTCTTATGCTGTTAACAGGGTTTGTCAGTATCTTCAGGCTCCTTGAGACACTCATTGGGCTGCTGTTAAACGCATTCTTCGTTATGTTCAGTTCACGGTGACATTTGGGATGCATATTCGGCCGACTTCCTCTCGGGTTCTTTCGGCCTTCTCTGATGCAGATTGGGCTGGCAGTCCAGATGACAGGCGATCCACGGGGGGTTATGCAGTATTCTTTGGCCCTAATTTGATCGCATGGAGTGCTCGGAAACAGCCTACTATGTCGCGTAGCAGTACTGAAGCTGAGTACAAGGCTGTGGCTAATGCTACTGCAGAGATTATTTGGGTGCAGTCTTTGCTTCAGGAGTTGGGTTTGTCTCAACCACAGCCTCCTATTCTTTGGTGTGATAACATCGGTGCTACATACCTTTCTGCAAATCCAGTATTTCATGCCCGAACGAAACACATTGAAGTTGACTATCACTTTGTACGGGAACGTGTATCACAGAAGCAACTCTAGATCAAGTTCATCTCTTCTAAGGATCAACTTGCAGACATCTTCACTACGCCTTTACCTCTACCACAGTTTGAGGCTTGTAGGCGCAATCTTACCCTTCTCAGTTCTTTAGAAAGTGGCTAAGATTGAGGGAGGGTGTTAGACTATGTATTGCTTCTGTATTTGTGTACGTATATTGTACCTATTGTAACACACCCATTATATATATGAGATAAGCCACCCCTAGAGGGTTGTGCTGGTTCCCCCAAAACTTATTGTCTCACACGCAGACGGGTGTTAAGCTGTCCCTGTCCGCTTGCATCTAGTTGGACCAAAGCTGACGGGAGATTCATGGTTGCTGCGATATATGGTCGTGCCTATATATAGCAGACGATGGAGCCCCTTCTCTTCTTACACCAAAACATCTACATCTCCCGCCTCTGCGAAGCTCAGGCCTCAGGCAATAGCAGCAGTACTGTCTTCCTAGGAAGCCAAGATATGCAGCAGCCACGTGATGCAGCCGGCACCGGCGGCGGCGGCGGGGGCTTCTCCTGGGTGTTCGTCCCGGTGATGTTCGTTTTGCTCACCTTCAACTCCATCATGGCGGTGTACCACTCCCAGGGCGACGCGGCGATGGTCGCCTTCGTCGCTACCTCCTACGCTAACCTGATTCTGCTCTTCTTCTGTCTCTGGCTCTACAAGAGGGCCACCCTCGGCTCCACCCGGAGGAATCGGCTCAAAGCGTCCGTGTGGGTGCTGACCACGATGCTCACCTTCGCCTTCGCCTACATGGTCATGGGCGTGGCCGGCCGCCTCACCCTCCCCGTGGCGCTGCTCGTTTGGTTCATCGCGGCGGGCACCGGGATGGGTGCCTTCTCGGCCTTCTTTGAGCAGGGCAGGTATGAAGTGCCGTCCTGACTTATCTTCCATGCTGTGGAGTCCTCGCAGGCCGCTCGTCCTTCGCGCACCGCCATGTTACATGTTCTTCAGCACCGCCACGATGCCCTGCTGTCTCACGCCGCTCGTCCGCCACGCTGCTCCTGTCCTGCATGGTATGATGAGTTATTTTCATTCGCAAGTAACTGTGGCTAAAACTGCCTTTTTTTGTTTCTTTTGGCTGCAGAATCAACCCAGCACCGGGTGAACCCATGCTGCTGCCACCGGTGTAGCCCAAGCTCAGCCAGTTAGCCTCGCCTGAAAGAAGGTGACCGCGCGGTAGCGACCATCTTTTGGTCAACGCGAAAATCCTGACAACAAAATGCCCATGCATACATGCATCTACCCACTTGATCTTCAACTTCTTGGTTCACTTCGCACGGCAAATCCTACTCCAGAAGCTCCAAATGACTCCACAAAGTGATCAAATAATGCCTAAACCAGTAGAGAGAAAAACTTAGGAGCTAATCAAACAGAGCAAAAATAGCATGCATGCAAACGAAACCAACCAAAATGCATAGATCTAACCTTGGTCTATCTTTTTTTTCAACTACAACATCTTCTGAATCGCCCTTCCAACTGATCAAAATCGTGGTAAAAGTGGCTACGGCTCATACTCACATATGCTAAAACAACAGAGAATACATACTTAGGAGCAATCAAACCGAACAAAAATAGCAGGCATGCGAGCGAAAACCAACCGAAACGTATAGATCTTTCCTTGATCTATCTTTTCTTCAATTCCAATATCTTCTGAGTCATCCTTACAATTGATCAAAACCACGGTTAAAGTGGCTATGTTTCACACTTTCACATATATATGGTAAACAATAGAGAATACATACTCAGAAGCTATTCAAACAAAACAAAAGCATGCATGCGAATGAAACCAACCAAATTGATAGATCCTACCATGGTCTATCTTTTCTTCAACTACAACATCTTCTCAATCAGCCTTCAAATTGATCAAAATCGCAGTCAAAGAGACTATTTCGCACTTTCACATATGCTAACAACAGTGAGTGGCAATATACAATTGTTGGTTAAAGATGGAGTAGGAGTATGCATGTGTGGAGGTCAAATATATAGCTATGATTGCAAAGTCCACTGGAGTAATGCACTGAGATTATTGTACTCGTATTTAGAGGCCAATTGGTGTCACAACACTATTACTAGTAAGAAAAGGGAAGGTACCGTTGGATCGAGATCGCCAGGATCTTTGCATCTTTGTTCTTTTTACCCCGGCTGCCCATGCTTTGCTGCATCATGTTGTAATCTTCAAATATACAATTCGTGTTGTAATATAAGTAGGAGTGCTAACTAAAAGCACTGAAATCAAGTGACGTGACGGCGGTGCTGTGTTGCGATAAAGATGGGCCGGGAGAGTATAGTGTCGTGGTTTCCATCGGTGTTGTGTACCTGGATGGCCACATCAGGCAGATTTAAAGGCCGCCTATAAGGAGATGGACGAGGCGGTAGATGAGGTGTTCGGCAAGAGCGAGGACGGAGATGAGGTGGCCAGCTCGGCTGCGCCCTGCCGCCACGATCACGAAGCCGGCATGTCCACAAGCGCCGCCGATAGCAATGAAGAGTAGCGCATGGGAGGTCACCGGCGCTAGTATCCCATGAAGGCCAATGCTCCTCCCCTTCCATTGAAGCCAAGCTTTGTGGCCTCAACATCGTCGGCCGATTAGCCGCTTGGCCGCAACGTGGAGACAGATAGCTTCAATTCCCGACGCTCATGGCTGCGGAGGAGGCGGAGGTTCGTTTTTCGGGGCTCGTGAACGGTTGCGAATGGGCAACGGGCGCTGGCGGTCATTTCAGGGTAGGTTTAGAGTCTGGTCTAGTTGAAATATGTCTAATATAATGAATTTGCTCCGGTTTAGATGAAAGGATCCGGTTTACATCAAAATTATCCAGGTGTGAATGAATATTGTCCGGTGCGTCCAAGTATGCGTAAAATTTGTTCATTTTCGTTAAAATTCTTCCAAAATGTAACCGGACATATGCAGACAGCTTTGGTTGGCCACCTCCCGCATCCATGTCTGCGGACTGGTCCCCCGTCTATCGACAAATGCGGTGTCTAAAATGGACACACTATCCATCTGCGGACCGCATCCAAGGAAAGGATATGGGAGCCGGTTGTCCAACCATGTCCCTCAAATAGGCATCAAATCCGGACATCAGAGAAGGGCCAGGCGGAACCGTGGTTTTAAAAAACCAGACCGAACAGGCGGTCGAACCAGATAAAACCATAATCGGTCCACCATTTGTTTTTTTAAGCTCCACAGATCGTTCCGCGATTAGAAAGGTGAAACCGAGTGAAACCAGATAGTTTTTCTGAAAACCCGGTTTTAAAAAACGGGCAGTTCAACTAGAGAAATGGTTATCCTAATTTAGAAGAAGCGGGTCTCAAACCCAGGTCGTCGTAGCTAACCTTAGCCCAATTAAGGATAGTAAAACTGAACCACTTCCCAGTTCTCTCACGCCCTTTGCGATTTTGGCCGTCAGATCTCGTGTTTCAACCGTTTCCAGCCGTCTGATTGCTGCCTCATCCCGTAATAATCGCTACGTGGGCTAGCTGTCCTGAGGGTGTCTACTCCCGTGGAAAATTCGGTGCACTGTGGTTAACTGGGCCTCCCTCCCGCACAAAGCCCATCTAGCACCATTCAATCTGCAGCGCCCGTACACCTGTCGGTCACTCCAAAAAAATGTTCCTGTCGATCTCTCATCTCCCGAGTCCTCGACCTAGGTTTCGATGAGCCGCCGCCACCGCCGCCGCCATCACCGACACCGCCGTAGACTGCGTCCTGGTCTGGCTTCTTAGCCCTTGTTCGCCGCACGACCCGGCAGCGTGTCCTCGCTTCTCCCTCCTCTGGTCCTCCTTCCTCCACATCCAGCGGCGCCTCCTCCCTATTCGCCCACAGCCTCCTGTACCTCATCGCCGTCCGCCGGCTGCTCGCCCACCGCATCCTCGCCCAGCACCTCGTGTAGCCATATCCCGGAGCTGGAAGACGCCACCCGATGCCGGCGCACTTATAGCAGCCACGGCGGCTGGCCATGAGGAGGAGGAGGAAACCCTCGGCCACGGATTCGAGCGCTTCGATGCTGCCATAGCCGTGGCCTCCGAGCCGAGCTCCTCATGTGGGACTGCACTCAGATTGACCTTGCTGCCACCGTCTCTTTAGGGGAACAGGTACATGCTCATGATTTTTTTTATCCCCTCCTCTCCCCAATCCCTCTCCCAAAACTCACTTTTATTAGTGATTCGGCGTTGATCTACAGTCGATATATATATCAAAGGTGATTTTCTTCTAATAATTGTGCAGGTCTGTTAAGGAAAGGAAAATAAAAGGAATAAGCTGCAGTAAAATTTTGGTGAAGAACTTTTTTGCCTTACCTTGTGAACATGTTGGTCCTCAGATTTTGATTATTGATGATTTGTGGTTCATACATGTTTTCTATATTCGATCACTTCATTTGTTCACATACTACTTGATGTTGCATGCTCTACAGTCAAATCACCACTTAGGAAGAAGAGGCCGGTGAACGTGCTCATGGACCAGCTTGGCCTGCAGGACCCAGCCAATACTGTGTCAAGTGTTGGTGCGTGGTCGCATGGACACCATCGACACACATAGGAACGGTTCGGTTCAGCAGCTGCAAAGCACATCCAGCAGGTGCGACCTCCATGCTCGGGTAACAACAACGATCAGCATGGTACACCGACAATCCGCTTCTACTCACCTTGCCTTTGCCCCCTTGCTACAGTTCCATGCTTTGATAATGCATTAATACAGCCATGCAGGTAAAACAAATAGGAAAATTGACGTTGCTCTCCACACGGAAGCCTACAATCATGAACTTCTCCAGTTTTGCAAAGTTTGGAGATGATTGAAATCTGCATGCATAGAAGCATTTGAAGTAAATCAGGTTTGAATGGTAGGTACCATATGGTAGGAAATATGTTAGGTATGGTGGTCTTCATGAGATGCATATTTCATCATAAGCTGCCCTGAAAGAGGTAATATGTAGTCTCAAGTAAGAGCTTACTCTTATGCAGGTAAAAGCTGGTCACAACATTCTAATTTGTGATGACCTGCAACAATATTCAAGAAAGAGAGAATCCACTCGAGTATTAACTGCACTGCTGCCTATTCAATCAAACCAATCATTATTACCTCTAAATGTTTACATTATATGACATTTTGTGTCTACACTGCAAATAAGGAAGAGTTCAGCATGATTGAGCATTTGAGCGTATTAAAGAAGTCCAACTGAGGTGCTTATTTCATTCTATATTTTTTGGGTAATCATGAATTTCATCTTATGATCTGCACTAATAACAAATGCACCAGCTCAGATTTTATCCATCTACAGAACTAAAAAAGTAAAGATAGCCTATTGTTGGGAAGAATTGTTAACATATTGGATTCTTATAGCATCATAGAGGGTAGGTGGGGCTCCCCAAGCCATGGTAGCATGCAGCGTCAAGGGCCTACAGTTTTTTCCTTCAGTTCTTGCAACAGCAAGGTCACTGTCTAAAACTATCTTTAACTAGTAGAATGCCCGTGCGTTGCTACGGGCACAAGAGAAATATAGATGAGCCCAAGAGCATAAGTTGTGGCCATCTTTTATCTTCTCACGAAGATGTTGTCCCTCAACTTTTTTACATATATAGGTAATACTAGCAAAAGAGCCCGTGCGTTGCAACGGAGAAAAAATCACATGTCCGTAAGCATATATGTGTCAGCATGTTTGAAGGAATTGTAGTAGGGAAATGTACATACTTCTAGCCAAATTGACAATGATCACTGATGCACTTGCTAGGTTGCTTGCTCCGAAAAGCACCTCCTTGCGCCATGGACGCCAACATTTGAGTTCCTGGACCGGATTCACCGATGATTGATAGTGTCTCTATCTTGCACATGGTTCCGACTCCGCCCTATCTGTATCGCCCATGCCTGCATAGATGGACTTCTTGGGGTCATGGCAAGTACCAACAAAATAAATAAACATATTTATGGTTTGAAACCTATAAAACAAATTAACACTCGAATACATTTTTTTTGCACATACTACCACTCAAATAACTTTGCAAGTAGCAAAACAATAGTATGAAATTACTCAAAACTACCAAGATCCATTCTTGGAATCAATTCATTATCAGATAGAATGGTGTCCAGCCCTCTCCTATTACAACATCACATGCGATATAAATCAGATTTGTCAAGTTATAGGATTAATAAAAAAATTAATACACAATTTTACATGCCTACAACAAACTCATTGTCTTGATTATATGGACATTTTTTCTATTTACGCATAAATGTACTCACCGAACCGAGTTACTAAATTACCTCATGAAGTTTCAGGACGTCTTCACCTTTTTTTTGTGGGTGGAACGTCTCCACCACGAGCAAATTCCAAGTGAACTACGCTCTTGCACATATGCACTGTTGGAACTCTGAATTTCGTTATGTACATCTGTTTGAGCCTTCAAGCTTCTCTTTGTAAGCGGCTGCTTGTTCCAGAGGTGCAGCAAGCTCCATCAAGCTGTGATTCCGCGAGGAAGCATCTGCAGTAGCAGGCTTTTTGATGGTGTCTTGCATGGAATTGTTCTTCAGAAAGTACAAAAAAGCACCATCTATATAGAAACAGAGATCAATAACACACCTCAAGATCAGTAACACTTGGTCACTAAAACATCAGAAAGTATTCTTCTGTTAAAACACACAACGACAGTTAAAATGCATCAGTACATTGCTCTTGTACTGTGTGAAACAAACTCCCATTGATCTTTTGAATCCTGAATCTGTAGGGAGAACAGAAGGCTGAGGCTACTCATAAAAATCTTGGCATTCAAGGCCACACCTATGTCAAGCTTCTACCATGAGGCACCTTCTCTCCCAAGTCTGAATACTGTAAGGTAGACATGGAAACAAATCAATTATCTCTACAGTTTGCTAGCCCACATTGGCTTTAACATTCAGAAGTACTTATTCTTCTGAAGTGCGCAGTTGACCAAGTCACCGAGCTGGGGAGAAATAAGTGACCCAACTATGAATTGTTGAGTTCTTTGGCCATTGCAAACCCAGATGTCGCTGCTTCTTACTCCTCCAGGTTCATGCTAGTTATTGTTCCTGTCATACACCTGCACATGCAGCAAAAGAAAATTCAGAGATATAAGATGACAGAGAGTAGAGAGCTTGTACGCCGTGCCCATAGGCCGCCCCCTGAGCAAGTTTCAGGCAGCCGGATGCCTTAGTTGCTTCCCTTTTCTGGTCTGTTTCTGGTTCTGGCGGACGCACGCAGGCAGGGCCAGCCCATGGGTCGCAGCTTCAGTTCGTCGTCGGTTCATGCATCGCCATTGTAGATAAGAAGATCTTCTCGCCCTAAGATAGAACCTTGGAGCTGCAGGTCCATGGCGTCCTCCACATCTCCGTGAAGAAGCCCTTGATGGCGGCGACCATGGTGGATGGGGAATTCCCATGGCGTGCTCCATCTGCATCTGCAGCAGAGGACATGAAGAGAATGTGAGGTGTAGGGGTGGTGGATCCCAGCCAAGAAGGAAGGAGGGACGAACCTGGGCCGCCGGAGACGCGCCGGCGAAGCCCTGCCCGAAACCCTAGCCATGGGGGTGGCGTTTCGAGCGGGCGGTAGAGGCCGGGAGCGGAGAATCTGGCCGGAGGGTAGGGAGGAGCGGACTCTGGGGAGTTGGGGGGCGTGCTGCGCGGCGTCGGAGCTCGCCGGAAGCTGCCGGCGTGGGTGGTGGCGGCGGCGGCGAGGACTTGAGCGAGAGGGAGAGGAGGCGAGCCCGTTCTCCTCCTTTGGTCGTGTTTTTTTCTTTACCCAAATTTGCTCGGACCGCGGGTTGAATAATCCAAACGACAGGGTGTTTCGAATCGTTTTCCCCGATCCACTTAAACAGGGACTGTGGGTTGAATTCTTGAAAATAGAGGGGCTTTTTTGCAAAAGTGACGACGACGTACGACCAGAAGCACTCCGTGCTTTATTAGTAGGGAAAGATATACTTTTAGATACATACCAAGATTGTGGGAAGACATAAGGTAACATTTCATATCTCTTTATTCCTTTCCATTTCCTCCTTATTCACCATTGCAACAAGACGTGACATCATGTTCATTCTCCCTAGCTGCCTCCTATTTTGTGACAAACCTTGGACCTCACCTCCGACCTTGCTATCACATAGTCATCTCTCTTCTTTTTGATTGTTCATATCCTTTCTATCAACGGATGATAGTGCATTACATTTAGTTGAAATATATTGCCCATCTCTCTTCATTAGTTCAAACTTTTGAATAAGTTGTCTGAAGCATGAATCAATATGGTATCCAAGCCAAGAGGTCTTTTGAGTTCAAGACCCCGCCAAGGCATTATTAAAATAGAAGATCCTACGGCCTACATCGATCACACATCTAAGCACTAAATAAGCCTAAACGTGAGGGGGGGGGGGTTAAAATATATTGTCCATCGAGTTCAGATTTTTGGATGAGTTGTCTGGAGCATGAATTCAATAAACACCTCACGTTAATATTCTCTCATTGTCACATTCATTTGAAAATAGTGACGATTGTCATGTTGGGTGATGTTTTTGTCGATAATCTCAAGACCAACTAGCTCAGTATCTCGGAGGTGCTCATAGGGGTAGAGTGTGCATGCATGTGTTCATAAGGATGAGTGTATGTACGTGTTTGTAAACATCGGCGTTTGTACTGTGTGTGTTTTAACTTCAGAATACACAAGAATTATATCACAAGCACAAGTGTCAAGATATAACATGATGGTTTTCAAATTAAGGAGTTCTGTGAATATACATTACTTGCCAAAGGAAACATGAATATACATAGCAACTGGTGAATAAAGTCATATGGAGGATATAGTGCACCCTCTCCTCCCATGTAAAATTCAACATGTTAATTGCTTTGCATCCATTTATAAACCAAAGCTTTGCTTTAGTTGATGCCACCTAACAAGAGAATAGGCAAACATATGTAGACATGATTACACAATACATTAATTTCAGTGGTATTTTTTAATATGTTCGATGCTAGGCTAGCATATTATCAGATCAACAAACAAAACTTCAACATTCATTCGGAAACTCGGGTAGGTGACGTCTAAATATTTTACCAACTTCGACAAGGTGGAAAACAAATAGCAAGAAATATATGCACAATACAAAAGTGTCTCTTACCATGACAACACCCAATATAAATTAAAAATTCGAAAAACTTGTTACAGTAGTACTATTACTTACAACAAGAATTGTATGTTTCACAAGCAAACTGCAACTTTCTGGAATAAATGTTTCTTGACATTCAATGTTCATTTTAGAATCCACGTAAAGTGTTGTGGAATAATTGTTTCTTGAAAGTCAACTTTCTGTATAGCGTAATTTCTTATGCATGAGAGATAAAAGGCACAAAATATAGAACCATAACATAGCTGGAATCCTGCAACTGTAAATTGGTGAAACTATGAGCCAGCAACAGAATAACATGGAAAGCAAGTATGAGAATATGAAACTTCTATTCCTCTGTACAAAGCCAATACAAATTTCATCCCATGCTATTAGTAAATCCTGTTGACCATGAAGAAGCTAAATGGAAAAATACTACTTTTTATATAATAGAAAATAGACCGCAAGAAGACACTGTTGCACATGGTACAAGGTGCATGTAAGGCAAGAAATCCACCAAAAATTGAAATAACAAAGAAAAGCAAAAAAAAGTTTAGAAGGTTGAACCGTCTCAATAAACATAGGAACAGGAGAGACCCAATTCCAAGATAAACCTAATGCTAGCACCATGGTAATAAACCCATGTCTGCAAAGGAACATTAGCATTCAAATGTGAAAGCTCAGTAGCTTGTCATGTCTATATTTTGTTGCACTTGTATCTGATTTGAAATTTAAAGAATTATGATGAGAAACTCACGTAGAACTGCAGTATAATCTTTTGAATAAACATTGTCAATTGTCTAAGAGTGCTAACATTTAAACTCATTCAAAATGTTCGCAAATGGAATGGGAAATGTAATACCTGAGATAATACATTATAAGGCTACAACAAGTCCCCTCCAATTTTTAGGAAGCTCTCCACTATATGTGTAGCAATGAACCAGCCTCAAAACCCGTTATAGGCTACCAGATAGATATTTGATTCTTCAATTTCTAGCAAACATATAAAATATTGATTGATAAGCACTCCTGATTACTATACCGTGATTCATAATATCAAAGTGCAGGAACTAACTTGATTTTGTTGAACAGATAAAATTCACCTTTTTCTTCTTCACCAAAGTCTTCCCCCAGATTTTTCATCTAGTCTTCTTTCCCATATATATTTTTTCTTCAGAAAGGAGGCCTACCTAGGCTTCTTTCACATATCTGCACAAGTCATGCTTAGAGCTGGTCCTTGTGAAGCACTAACCAACCTTGTCTCAATGCCAATGTTCATCAGCCTATCAAAAGCATAGGTGTAAGAATCATCCATGTACTCTGCACAAACAAGGGGAAAATCATGTGAGCTTTGATGCTTCACTATATTATAGTTGAGCAGAAGAGATAAATGGGTAGAAGTGTGGATGCTTCACTATATCATAATCATGGCAGTCCTTGTTAGTTGTCGTTAATCTACATCTCATAGAAATATTATTTGCTGAAGACAATCTCAACATACAAACCTGAAGAGTTTTATTAAAACACAGCTAGATGCCTTTCCCAAAATAATACTCAATTCATCTCGAAATAAGTATCGCTGGTTGAGTTCAACTTCAGTATTTTGAGATGGATGGAGTAGTATTTTATACGAAGAGAATTATATAGGTTCCACACTTACAAAGATTGGTAGGCATAAATATGAGTACTATCCATGGAAGTCATATTCAGTACCTCGATGGAGAATGTCAGTATCATCTTTAGAAGAATTTAGCACCATGTGTCCATGTCTAATTTAATTACACGGACACCTATTTGCAGTGCCATGATGACGGGAACATCACTGCAGTCACTGATTAGCTGATTGCTAGTAAAATGTGAGTACTGCGGTGTAACGAAATAGTGGGGCAACGGTGCATTCATGTCATGGCAAACCTGGTAACATGAGATTTACATCCAAATTCAGAGCCAAGCTTCTAATAGCGGATTGTTGCTAGGAAAATAAATAAACAAATAGAGCAAATAACCAAATTCAAACCAGGTACCATTTCAGTAAACTCTGCAAAATGATCCTACAAAGCATTGCAGCAAATTTGTTGAGCTACCTCAAGGAATCTAAAAATGCCAAGACCGGAAGATCGACACTTACTATATCAGGCGCTTCCTTATCATCTCACCCATGATAATATGAACAACCGAGCTTTAGAAGTTCATAAGTATCTGCTAGATCGCTCAATCATGTATTCCTGTTGTAGGGCAAAATCAATAGTTAATTGCATTAAGGTTTCAGATACAATAGATAGATACGTAAGATGCATCATTATGGTGTACAGAGATGAAGCATTATAAGATGATGACACTGTTCGTACCAGATAGTTCCCATCGCTTTCACAGTTTCCCATCTCTACCCATGTTTCTATGCATTTTGGATCATCATCTGTAGAAAACTTAGTCTTGAATATCAGTTTTTTTGCCACCACACTGTACTTCCTAAAATTAGGTGGTTGCTTACTGTCAACAAAACAAGATTTTATGTTAGAAATAATAAGGGCAGGTACTGTTTAATATAGATTCTGCGCATTCAGACTTCTAATCCTATTGGTGACTATAGACAAAGATAAGATACATGGTAAACAACTAAAAATACACCCTTGGGAACATACACGGAAGAGATCCAGGATTGTGTTTCCAGTAACGGTATACCTCTGGCCATCGTGTTTCTAGTACCGGTGTGTGCCTCTGGCCATCGACACGAAGAGATGCAGGAAGCGGAGGGCCTCAACATCAAGCCCCAGCCCATCAACGTCGCGACGCTCGGCGAGCAGGCACATATGCGTTCACCCGTCCTCGCCTCCCTGCCGCGGTCGAGCATCGCCAAACGGCCCCACACAAGCTTTGACTCCATGAGGTACATGCTCCTCTTCCCGTGACGCGCCGCCTGCCTATCCCCTAGATCCAGCCTCGACGTGACAACGTCGAGCGTCACCGCCTCCGATTCCTACGAGCACGAAGCTAAGGGCTCCAGGAAGAGGCCGGAAGAGGATGGGTGTCGCGGAAGAAAACCTGAGCGAGCTGTGGGAGGGAGGAGGGGAGAAGGGACCATGATCTCGCTCGGGCAAGGAAAGCGATAATTGGGGAAGGATATATTCTGTAGTTATTGCGAGGATCGTGTGAGAGGATTTCTTGGGCTACATAAAAGTGTGCGAGAGGATCGGTGGCTTCGACGGTTGTGTTTTTTTCTGAGCAGAGCTAAGTATAGAAGGAGATCGGTAGGAGAAATAAATCGGAGAGGGAGGTGATTTGTTTGGAAGGTGATCTTCTGTATATGGTATTATTTTTGAATTCTTAATTACCAAATATTTACATGATTGGATTGAATCGACACCTGCCAAAGTAAGCACGAATAAATGGAAGCAGTATCAGACACGATTCAGTTTTTAATCGGTTTTAAGTGTGAAGAAAAAAAAATAATGTGGGAGTGGTGGTGGGAAGTGAGACGAAAATAAACCGGACGAAAAAAACCGAACGAAAATGGTGGGACTATTCAACCAACTCGTCCATTAGGAGTAGAGATTTGTACATCTATTGGAAGAAAAATCTGAACTTACATCCCCTGCTAAGCCTGATATGGTGTTCCTGCACAGTTTGTAGATCTTGGTCAGTTTCTGCATGTTTTGTTGATTTTTTTCTTCCACATTATACAATGACCACATGCAGAATATAGATACGAGGTAATTTCACTTTGTTATGTATTGCAATTTAGTTTGTGTGATAAAGTAATCATTTGGAAAAATCAGAAGTGTACACGCTTGTCATAAAAAGATAACTACGAACCTTACATCATATGTTATTGGCAATGAAAGCAGTGGTTGAAGCTCATCTAGAACTGTGAAGTTTATCCTTGAGAAAAACTTGTGTCATCTGCCCAGCTGTTGTGGCGCTACTCATCCTTGTTTAGTTAGGCAACTAACCAATAATGTGTTGCTACTTGCTATGCACAAGATATATCCACTTTTGAAAAATGTGATGTTGCATTCTTGGAATCTGGCGTCTTCCTTTGGACTTGCATGATGTTGTAGTACCCTTAATTCTCTTATGTGTATTGTAGACCGTTGCGAAATATATTATTCATGTTGCACTATTGCTCATGTGTTTAGAGTTTAGACAGAACATATGTGAACATGTTTAGTTGATGTGCTAAAAATGTTTGTGTTGATAATAACTGCTTATTCATCATATAGAATAAACACCATATGCCACTTAAATCCTAGCAGGGGAAGCTATACTCAGATGGAAACAATTCATGTGCCTCTTTACATATATAGCCATTTCTATTAATTATATCAAATTGAGTGGTTTTAGTGGACAGTATTAGAACCAGATTAGCAGCATAGATCGATACAATTATTTACACATATCTCTTAGAGGTTTAAGATTTTTTTTAATCGAAGTTACTTGTGTGAGTTATTTGTTGTTAAAAGACTAATGTGATGATACACTTGTGTGTGTAGGGATGTATTTCTCTTTTTGCGGGAAATATGTGTACTGATGTAAACTTGCACCACACCCATGTAATACAGATATATGTGTACATGTACACTATACTAAATATCATACGGCCTTGTGTCTCCTAAGAGAAGCATTGCTATTTGTTTAGTATGGTGCGGAAATTCATGTTTATTTTCTTTTTATTATTCAGTTGTTCAGTTTCGTAACAAATGTACATGAAAGCTTGATATCTAACCTAAGTTGAGTTTGTCTGTCCGATTTGCGTCTTGGTTATCATGTGAGACTGCTATTTTCTTCATTACGATCTGAAATACTGTTGAATTTCAATCTATTTTAGATTTTGGATTTTCCTAGGTTGACTGATGACTTATTATTCTAGGATGAATAAATTAAAATCTTCATATTTCATGCCTATATATGAATACATAAGTGAAAATTACTACCATTTTATTGAAAAAATAGACGGGCGCAGCAACGCGCGCTATCAATGATCTAGTAACCACTATGGTTGAGCTCCTTTGTAGTGCAATAGAAGGAAGCCTTTCTATTTGACCAACTTTTAGTGCTATATTGACATATATTAGTACTTAATATTTATTATTTTTGGTAAAAAAAACAAGCAGATGGACCGATGAACCGGCAGGCTCATCCGTCTGATTGCCAGTTTGGATTTTTAAGTTATAGGCGGACCTAGAGGACAAAGCACATGGGTTGTGAGGATTTTGGTGTCATTATAATTTAGTAGTCCGGGTCATACATGTTAAGTAAATTAATATGATCGAGCAACGTACGGGAAGGTGTGATCAAATATATTTTTTAAGGGGCGGTGGGTGAGGTGTGTGTGGTCAAATATGACGTGTAATTGAGGTGTGTAATTCCATGTTATTGCAAAAAATAGATTAATTAAGATGAAGTTGATGTAGTATTGCAAAAGGTAAATAAGTTAATGTGATTGAGTGGTGTACTGCGGGAATAAAACCGGCTGGATGAGAAAACAATCGGTGGAGGGACATGGTGGAAGAGGGGGACCCAATTGACGAAGAGATCTTCCTGACATGAAAAGGAAGCCTACTAATTTTTTTAATTAATAAAGATAGCGATAATAGATGTATATGGTGACATGATTATTGTAGTTTGATAATGTTAGGCACCGATGGCTTAGATATGTAAACATTTTAAAGCAAAACTAAGAATTACTTATTTTTCTGTTGTGTTACCAATTTCACTGGTTTTATATGAGCCGATGAGCTCTCAAGGATTCGTCATCGGCCATGCAGTCGCTGCTTCTGCATGGAACAAGTACCTAGTGCGATTTCGTTTCGCTTTGTACTTAGAAATTGTTAAAACCAATCTCTGCTTTGAGTAATCTGTATAGGGCAACTGTGATGCCTTCTCAGGAAGATTGCTTTGCCATTTAGTGTTTCTGTGCGATTCTGATGTTGGGAATCGTCAGAGGGAGATCCAATTCCTGTTAGGTTTTGGCCGCATGGATAGACTAGATAAATGAAAAGCAAAGCACTTCACTAACTCAGAGTAGTTCATTTTAATTGACACGCTTTCCACTTTGAGTACCTTTTAGCTTAATTTGAAAGTTCAAACTCATTACTTTCTAGCAATGCTCATTTTTTGGGGATACTGTAGTGGCCATATTCTGTGATCATGGTATTAACTCTGCCAAGTTGGTTTTCTTAACATTGCAGCAACCAAGGAGCACATCGTGGGCAGCAGGATGGCTGGAACTGAATATTTTAATTTGTATATATACTACGGTGCCTTTCAAAGAAAGTCTAGCCATGTGCTCTCCAGGATGGCTGTTTTTATATGGCTTAGGGGCTCCACTTAAAACGACTCTACCCTTATTTGGTCAACTTCAACGTGGATCATCAAATCAACCATAAATATCTAGACCAAATGGCCCGAACACTTTCCCTCGATGAGTTCCTCGCTTTCGCTCGATGAGTTTTCATATTAGAAATCCAAAACACACTGCACCGTGGATCCTGTTTGAGGAGGAGAAACCTCACCGACGCCACTCATATAAGCCATCACAACCTCCAGATCTGACAACGAGGCTCGGAGGACGGCGCTGACTGCGACGGAGATGCCAGTGGCCTCGGAGGCCCGAGGCCACCGCTATGAGGTCACCGTCCGATTAGTTAGGATTAGTTCAAATTTAATTAAGCTTAATTTGTATAAGTTTCATCCGTTTAGCTGTAAGAGGGTTGTCAATCCTCTTGAACGTTGATTTATCCTTGTCTCTATCGGTTCAAAGGCTTGTTGGAGTTGCCCTTGGCCTTCCTCTACGAGTAGTACGAAGCTAGCTAGGGTCGTCTCCATCTTGTACAGATTAAGTTTACGATAAAAGCAAAAGCCGGCAGGCGCGTCTAGAGAGCTAGGTGATCTGCAGAATCGTTGATTTATCCTTGTCTCTTTTGGTTCAAAGGCGTAACTTTAGTGGTTATGTAACCGCCAAGAAAGTAAGGGAACTGTGCGGTTCAGAAAATCAGAAACGAGCCTGTCATCTCTGCATCTTTATCGACATGCTATTCGCTTTGCTCGCTGCAGACTTGCTTAATTATTCTGCTGTATTTGGTCACGTAAGCCCTTCTTGCTAGCTTCTAGAGTTGTGGTTGTTGTTTTTTATCTCGACCTCTGTGTACACATACGTACTATATAATTTTGCTGTACGTGCTTGGCGGTGCGGACTGGTACGGCGGGGTGAGGTTGTGGGCACTGCGTGGCACCAGGCGTACCCCGATGGAGCCTTGCAGGTGTTGCTGTGAAATGAAAAATGGGGAAGAAAGGGTCCAGTTCGCGTAGTTATTTGTTACTTCATGTGGGTAGATGCATGCATGCATGGACACACTAGTAGAAAAAGGACCTAATATGAGACACATTAGTGCCGGTTTGATTCTGAGCCGGCACTAATGTGTCCAATAGTGCCGGTTCCAACGGCTAGCCGGCCGTCCTCATTAGTACCGGTTCGTGGCGAATCTTTAGCACCGGTTTGTGCCACGAACCGGTACTAAAGAGGGTGGTGGCAGGGTGTTGTCAGTCTGGGACCCGTCCAGCACCTTTAGTACCGGTTCGTGGCACGAACCGGTACTAAAGGTCGACGTACATAAACCCTTCGTTCCCCCGAGTCACTCTGTTCTTCCCCTTTCCCCTTACTTCCTCTGTTCTCCCCCCTCTCTCCTCGAGCTCCTCACAAATTTTGCCCAAAATTTGTCAAGATTTGAAGGCCCCCATCCATTTAAATGATCACAAAGGTTAGCAACTTTGTCCTTTCAACTCTCATTGCTAGATTAGCTCTTGCAATGCTTTGTATAGTGATTAATTTGGGAGGAATAATTATATTTGCTAGTATTTGATTTATATGCAATTTGAGCACAAAAATAACATTTAGTTTGCATATGTAGGTGTAGTTTACTTAGTGCCTTCTAAATCTCCGTCGTAACCACCGTCGATCGCCCGCACCGTCCCGTCGCCGGCACCACCTTCTGGTGAGGCTCTTGTTCATGAATGTTTTACATTACCAAATTGATGTTTATGTAATTTGGATATATAGTTACTCGTAAAATTATCTTACCCGTACGTTGTTTGTTATACATAGTGCCATGGTTTTGATATCCGTCCCCGTCGGCCCTCGTCCTTGTTATGATTCGGATGTGGTATATTCTCTTTTAAAACTAGTTGTTGCATTTCGTGTTTATAACAAATTATGCCCATCAAGTTGACATAGATATTTTTATCTAGGAGGTATGTGAACCGGAAATTCCAACCGACCCTATTGTCGAGAGGTTAAATTTAGTTGAAAGAGAAAACGAGTATTTGAAAGAAAAATTGAAAAGAATTGAGGGGGAGAAGATGGAATTGGAGTTGCATGTTGCCGATGTCGTCGATGATCACAAGATCAAGATGGAGAAAATGAGGTTGAAGATTAGAAAGATTAGAAAATATGGCATTGATAGTGTGGCTTGGTATCATTATGTTGTTGAATCAATTGTTACCTTAATTGCAATCTTCATCGCATTTGTTATTGCATTTAAATTCTTTAGCTAGAGAGTTATTTGTATGTTGCATTTAATTAAGTGTTGTATATGAACTTTATGTATGAACTTGTATTAATTTGGTCTATTCGATGTTGTGTAATGAAGATGAGCCGACAATGGATGTATGATGACAGATGCTCTCCCGAGTTCATTAATGGCGTGCATACTTTTCTGCTTGCCGCTGAGGCAAACAAGCGGACGGATGGTTTTATGTCTTGTCCATGTGCTAGCTGTAAGAATGGTCACAGTTACTCTACGTCAAGAACCATTCACGTCCACCTATTTGAGTCCTGTTTCATGCCCCACTATAATGTTTGGACCAAGCACGGAGAAATAGGGGTTATGATGGAAGACAATGAAGAAGAAGAGGACGACGACGGCTATCCTGGCCATGGGTTCCCTGAATACGATGATACAACTGTTGGGGAACGTAGTAATTTCAAAAAATTTCCTACGCACACGCAAGATCATGGTGATGATATAGCAACGAGGGGAGAGTGTTGTCTACGTACCCTTGTAGACCGAAGCGGAAGCGTTGACGCAACGTAGAGGAAGTAGTCGTACGTCCTCCGGTTCAACCGATCCAAGTACCGTTACTCCGGCACCTCCGAGTTCTTGACACGCGTACAGCTCGATGACGCACCCTCGATCTCCGATCCAGCAGAGGTGCCGAGGGAGAGTTCCGTCAGCACGACGGCGTGGTGACGATCTTGATGTTCTCCTGTTGCAGGGCTTCGCCTAAGCACCGCTACAATATGACCGAGGTGTAATATCGTGGAGGGGGGCACCGCACACGGCTAAGGAACGATCAATGATCAACTTGTCTGTTCTAGGGTGCCCCCCTACCCCCGTATATAAAGGAGGGAGGGAGGAGGTGGCCGGCCCTAGGGGGGCGCGCCATGAGGAGGGGGAAACCTACTCCAAGTAGGTTTCCCTCTCTTTTCCTTATCTTATTTGGAGGGGGAAGGAAAGAGTACTAGTATTAGGAAGTAGTACTAGTAGTAGTAATAGGAAGAGGGGGAAGGAGAAAGGAAAGGGGGGGCCGGCCCCCTCCCCAATTCGGATTGGGCTTGGGGGGGCGCGCCCCCCTCCCTTGCTCCTTCTCTCTTCTTCCTACATGGGCCCAATAAGGCCCATATACCTCCCGGGGGGTTCCGGTAACCTCCCGGGGCTCCAAACTTCTCCGGAACCTTTCCGGTGTCCAAATATATCCGTCCAATATATCAATCTTTATGTCTCGACCATTTCGAGACTCCTCGTCATGTCCGCAATCATATCCGGGACTCCGAACAACCTTCGGTACATCAAAATACATAAACTCATAATATAACTGTCATCGAAACCTTAAGCGTGCGGACCCTACGGTTCGAGAACGATGTAGACATGACTGAGACACATCTCTGGTCAATAACCAATAGCGGGACCTGGATGCCCATATTGGTTCCGACATATTCTACGAAAATCTTTATCGGTCAAACCGCATAACAACATACGTTGTTCCCTTTGTCATCGGTATGTTACTTGTCCGAGATTCGATCGTCGGTATCCAATACCTAGTTCAATCTCGTTATCGACAAGTCTCTTTACTCGTTCTGTAATACTTCATCTTATAACTAACTCGTTAGTTACATGCTTGCAAGGCTTAGGTGATGAGCATTGCCGAGAGGGCCCAGAGATACCTCTCCGACAATCGGAGTGACAAAACCTAATCTCGAATTATGCTAACTCAACATGTACCTTCGGAGACACCTGTAGTACTCCTTTATAATCACCCAGTTACGTTGTGACGTTTGGTAGTACCCAAAGTGTTCCTCCGGTAAACGGGAGTTACACAATTCTCATAGTTACAGGAACATGTATAAGTCATGAAGGAAGCAATAGCAGAATACTAAACGATCAAGTGCTAAGCTAACGGGATGGGTCATGTCAATCACCTCATTCTCCTAATGATGTGATCCCATTAATCAAATGACAACACATGTCAATGGTTAGGAAACATAACCATCTTTGATTAATGAGCTAGTCAAGTAGAGGCATACTAGTGACTATATGTTTATCTATGTATTCACACATGTATCATGTTTCCGGTTAATACAATTCTAGCATGAATAATAAACATTTATCATGATATGAGGAAATAAATAATAACTTTATTATTGCCTCTAGGGCATATTTCCTTCAGTCTCCCACTTGCACTAGAGTCAATAATCTAGATTACATAGTAATGATTCTAACACCCATGGAGTCTTGGTGCTGATCATGTTTTGCTCGTGAGAGAGGCTTAGTCAATGGGTCTGCAACATTCAGATCCGTATGTATCTTGCAAATCTCTATGTCTCCCACTTGGACTTGGTCCCGAATGGAATTGAAGCGTCTCTTGATGTGCTTGGTCCTCTTGTGAAATCTGGATTCCTTTGCCAAGGCAATTGCACCAGTATTGTCACAGAAGATCTTCATTGGTCCCGATGCACTAGGTATGACACCTAGATCGGAAATGAACTCCTTCATCCAGACTCCTTCATTTGCTGCTTCAGAAGCAGCTATGTACTCCGCTTCACATGTAGATCCCGCCACGACGCTTTGTTTAGAACTGCACCAACTTACAGCTCCACCGTTTAATAAAAACACGTATCCGGTCTGCTATTTAGAATCATCCGGATCAGTGTCAAAGCTTGCATCGACGTAACCATTTACGACTAGCTCTTTGTCACCTCCATATACGAGAAACATATTCTTAGTCCTTTTCAGGTATTTCAGGATGTTCTTGACCGCTGTCCAGTGATCCACTCCTGGATTACTTTGGTACCTACCTGCCAAGCTTATTGCTAAGCATACGTCAGGTCTGGTACACAACATTGCATACATGATAGAGCCTATGGCTGAAGCATAGGGAACATCTTTCATTTTCTCTCTATCTTCTGCTGTGGTCGGGCATTGAGTTTGACTCAACTTCACACCTTGTAGCACAGGCAAGAATCCTTTCTTTGCCTGATCCATTTTGAACTTTTTCAAAATTTTGTCAAGGTATGTACTTTGTGAAAGTCCTATTAAGCGTCTTGATCTATCTCTATAGATCTTGATGCCCAATATGTAAGCAGCTTCACCGAGGTCTTTCATAGAAAAACTTTTATTCAAGTATCCCTTTATGCTATCCAGAAATTCTATATCATTTCCAATTAATAATATGTCATCAACATATAAAACTAGAAATGCTACAGAGCTCCCACTCACTTTCTTGTAAATACAGGCTTCTCCAAAAGTCTGTATAAAACCATATGCTTTGATCACACTATCAAAACGTTTATTCCAACTCCGAGATGCTTGCACCAGTCCATAAATGGAACGTTGGAGCTTGCACACTTTGTCAACACCTTTTGGATCAACAAAACCTTCAGGTTGCATCATATACAACTCTTCTTCTAGAAATCCATTCAAGAATGCAGTTTTGACATCCATTTGCCAAATTTCATAATCATGAAATGCAGCAATAGCCAACATGATTCGGACAGACTTAAGCATCGCTACGGGTGAGAAAGTCTCATCGTAGTCAACCCCTTGAACTTGTCGAAAACCTTTTGCAACAAGTCGAGCTTTGTAGACAGTAACATTACCATCAGCGTCAGTCTTCTTCTTAAAGATCCATTTATTCTCAATGGCTTGCCGATCATCGGGCAAGTCAACCAAAGTCCATACTTTGTTTTCATACATGGATCCTATCTCAGATTTCATGGCCTCTAGCCATTTTGCGGAATCTGGGCTTATCATCGCTTCCTCATAGTTCGTAGGTTCATCATGGTCTAGTAACATGACTTCCAGAATAGGATTTCCGTACCACTCTGGTGCGGATCTTACTCTGGTAGACCTACGAGGTTCAGTAGAAACTTGATCTGAAGTTTCATGATCAATATCATTAGCTTCCTCACTAATTGGTGTAGTTGTCACAGGAACCGGTTCTTGTGATGAACTACTTTCCAATAAGGGAGTAGATACAATTATCTCATCAAGTTCTATTTTCCTCCCACTCACTTCTTTCGAGAGAAACTCCTTCTCTAGAAAGGATCCGATTTTAGCAACGAAAATCTTGCCTTCAGATCTGTGATAGAAGGTGTACCCAATTGTCTCCTTTGGGTATCCTATGAAGACACATTTCTCCGATTTGGGTTCGAGCTTATCTGGTTGAAGTTTCTTCACATAAGCATCGCAGCCCCAAACTTTGAGAAACGACAACTTTGGTTTCTTGCCAAACCACAGTTCATAAGGCGTCGTCTCAACGGATTTTGATGGTGCCCTATTTAACGTGAATGCAGCCGTCTCTAAAGCATAACCCCAAAACGATAGCGGTAAATCGGTAAGAGACATCATAGATCGCACCATATCAAGTAAAGTACGATTACGACGTTCGGACACACCATTTCGCTGTGGTGTTCCAGGTGGCGTGAGTTGCGAAACTATTCCACATTGTTTCAAATGTAAACCAAACTCGTAACTCAAATATTCTCCTCCACGATCAGATCGTAGAAACTTTATTTTCTTGTTACGATGATTATCTACTTCACTCTGAAATTCTTTGAACTTTTCAAATGTTTCAGACTTGTGCTTCATCAAGTAGATATACCCATATCTGCTCAAATCATCTGTGAAGGTGAGGAAATAACGATATCCGCCACGAGCCTCTACATTCATCGGACCACATACATCTGTATGTATGATTTCCAACAAATCTGTTGCTCTCTCCATAGATCCGGAGAACGGTGTTTTGGTCATCTTGCCCATGAGGCACGGTTCGCAAGTACCAAGTGATTCATAATCAAGTGATTCCAGAAGTCCATCAGTATGGAGTTTCTTCATGCGTTTTACACCGATATGACCTAAACGGCAGTGCCACAAATATGTTGCACTATCATTATCAACTCTGCATCTTTTGGCTTCAACATTATGAATATGTGTATCACTACTATCAAGATTTAATAAAAATAGACCACTCTTCAAGGGTGCATGACCATAAAAGATATTACTCATATAAATAGAACAACCATTATTCTTTGATTTAAATGAATAACCGTCTCGCATCAAACAAGATCCAGATAAAATGTTCATGCTCAACGCAGGCACCAAATAACAATTATTCAGGTCTAAAACTAATCCCGATGGTAGATGTAGAGGTAGCGTGCCGACCGCGATCACATCGACTTTGGAACCATTTCCCACGCGCATCGTCACCTCGTCCTTAGCTAATCTTCGCTTAATCCGTAGTCCCTGTTTCGAGTTGCAAATGTTAGCAACAGAACCAGTATCAAATACCCAGGTGCTACTGCGAGCATTAGTAAGGTACACATCAATAACATGTATATCACATATACCTTTGTTCACTTTGCCATCCTTTTTATCCGCCAAATACTTGGGGCAGTTCCGCTTCCAGTGTCCAGTCTGCTTGCAGTAGAAGCACTCAGTTTCAGGCTTAGGTCCAGACTTGGGTTTCTTCACTTGAGCAGCAACTTGTTTGCCGTTCCTTTTGAAGTTCCCCTTCTTCTTCCCTTTGCCCCTTTTCTTGAAACCAGTGGTCTTGTTAACCATCAACACTTGATGCTCCTTTTTGATTTCTACCTCCGCGGCTTTCAGCATCGCGAAGAGCTCGGGAATAGTCTTGTTCATCCCTTGCATATTATAGTTCATCACAAAGCTCTTGTAGCTTGGTGGCAGTGATTGGAGAATTCTGTCAATGACGCTATCATCCGGAAGATTAACTCCCAGTTGAATCAAGTGATTATTATACCCAGACATTTTGAGTATATGCTCACTGACAGAACTGTTCTCCTCCATCTTGCAGTTGTAGAACTTATTGGAGACTTCATATCTCTCAATCCGGGCATTTGCTTGAAATATTAACTTCAACTCCTGGAACATCTCATATGCCCCATGACGTTCAAAACGTCGTTGAAGACCCGGTTCTAAGCCGTAAAGCATGGCACACTGAACTATAGAGTAGTCATCAGCTTTGCTCTGCCAGACGTTCTTAACGTCGTCAGTTGCATCAGCAGCAGGCTTGGCACCCAGCGGTGCTTCCAGGACGTAACTCTTCTGTGCAGCAATGAGGATAATCCTCAGGTTACGGACCCAGTCCGTGTAATTGCTACCATCATCTTTCAATTTTGTTTTCTCAAGGAACGCATTAAAATTCAATGGAACAACAACACGAGCCATCTATCTACAAACAAACATAGACAAGCAAAATACTATCAGGTACTAAGTTCATGATAAATTTAAGTTCAATTAATCATATTACTAAAGAACTCCCACTTAGACAGACATCTCTCTAGTCATCTAAGTGATTACGTGATCCAAATCAACTAAACCATGTCCGATCATCACGTGAGATGGAGTAGTTTCAATGGTGAACATCTCTATGTTGATCATATCTACTGTATGATTCACGCTCGACCTTTCGGTCCCCGTGTTCCGAGGCCATATCTGTATATGCCAGGCTCGTCAAGTATAACCTGAGTATTCCGCGTGTGCAACTGTTTTGCACCCGTTGTATTTGAACGTAGAGCCTATCACACCCGATCATCACGTGGTGTCTCAGCACGAAGAACTTTCGCAACGGTGCATACTCAAGGAGAACACTTCTTGATAATTAGTGAGAGATCATCTTAAAATGCTACCGTCAATCAAAGCAAGATAAGATGCATAAAGGATAAACATCACATGCAATCAATATAAGTGATATGATATGGCCATCATCATCTTGTGCTTGTGATCTCCATCTTCGAAGCACCGTCGTGATCACCATCGTCACCGGCGCGACACCTTGATCTCCATCGTAGCATCGTTGTCGTTACGCCATCTATTGCTTCTACGACTATCGCTACCGCTTAGTGATAAAGTAAAGCAATTACAGGGCGTTTGCATTTCATACAATAAAGCGACAACCATATGGCTCCTGCCAGTTGCCGATAACTTCGGTTACAAAACATGATCATCTCATACAATAAAATATAGCATCATGTCTTGGCCATATCACATCACAACATGCCCTGCAAAAACAAGTTAGACGTCCTCTACTTTGTTGTTGCAAATTTTACGTGGCTGCTACGGGCTTAAGCAAGAACCAATCTTACCTACGCATCAAAACCACAACGATAGTTTGTCAAATAGACTCCGTTTTAACCTTCACAAGGACCGGGCGTAGCCACACTCGGTTCAACTAAAGTGAGAGAGACAGACACCCGCCAGCCACCTTTAAGCACGAGTGCTCGTAACGGTGAAACCAGTCTCGCGTAAGCGTACGCGTAATGTCGGTCCGGGCCGCTTCATCTCACAATACCACTGAACCAAAGTATGACATGCTGGTAGGCAGTATGACTTATATCGTCCACAACTCACGTGTGTTCTACTCGTGCATATAACATCAACGCATAAAACCTGGCTCGGATGCCACTGTTGGGGAACGAAGTAATTTCAAAAAATTTCCTACGCACACGCAAGATCATGGTGATGATATAGCAACGAGGGGAGAGTGTTGTCTATGTACCATTGTAGACCGAAGCGGAAGCGTTGACGCAACGTAGAGGAAGTAGTCGTACGTCCTCCGGTTCAACCGATCCAAGTACCGTTACTCCGGCACCTCCATGTTCTTGACACGCGTACAGCTCGATGACGCACCCTCGATCTCCGATCCAGCAGAGGCGCCGAGGGGGAGTTCCGTCAGCACGACGGCGTGGTGACGATCTTGATGTTCTCCTGTTGCAGGGCTTCGCCTAAGCACCGCTACAATATGACCGAGGTGTAATATCGTGGAGGGGGGCACCGCACACGGCTAAGGAACGATCAATGATCAACTTGTCTGTTCTAGGGTGCCCCCCTACCCCCGTATATAAAGGAGGAAGGGAGGATGTGGCCGGCCCTAGGGGGCGCGCCATGAGGAGGGGGAAACCTACTCCAAGTAGGTTTCCCTCTCTTTTCCTTACCTTATTTGGAGGGGGGAGGAAAGAGTACTAGTATTAGGAAGTAGTACTAGTAGTAGTAATAGGAAGAGGGGGAAGGAGAAAGGAAAGGGGGGGCCGGCCCCCTTCCCCAATTCGGATTGGGCTTGGGGGGGCACGCCCCCTCCCTTGCTCCTTCTCTCTTCCTCCTACATGGGCCCAATAAGGCCCATATACCTCCCGGGGGGTTCCGGTAACCTCCCGGGGCTCCAAACTTCTCCGGAACCTTTCCGGTGTCCAAATATATCCGTCCAATATATCAATCTTTATGTCTCGACCATTTCGAGACTCCTCGTCATGTCTGTAATCATATCCGGGACTCCGAACAACCTTCGGTACATCAAAATACATAAACTCATAATATAACTGTCATCGAAACCTTAAGCGTGCGGACCCTACGGTTCGAGAACGATGTAGACATGACTGAGACACATCTCTGGTCAATAACCAATAGCGGGACCTGGATGCCCATATTGGTTCCTACATATTCTACGAAGATCTTTATCGGTCAAACCGCATAACAACATACGTTGTTCCCTTTGTCATCGGTATGTTACTTGTCCGAGATTCGATCGTTGGTATCCAATACCTAGTTCAATCTCGTTATCGACAAGTCTCTTTACTCGTTCTGTAATACTTCATCTTATAACTAACTCATTAGTTACATGCTTGCAAGGCTTAGGTGATGAGTATTGCCGAGAGGGCCCAGAGATACCTCTCCGACAATCGGAGTGACAAAACCTAATCTCGAATTATGCTAACTCAACATGTACCTTCGGAGACACCTGTAGTACTCCTTTATAATCACCCAGTTACGTTGTGATGTTTGGTAGTACCCAAAGTGTTCCTCCGGTAAACGGGAGTTACACAATTCTCATAGTTACAGGAACATGTATAAGTCATGAAGGAAGCAATAGCAGAATACTAAACGATCAAGTGCTAAGCTAACGGGATGGGTCATGTCAATCACCTCATTCTCCTAATGATGTGATCCCATTAATCAAATGACAACACATGTCAATGGTTAGGAAACATAACCATCTTTGATTAATGAGCTAGTCAAGTAGAGGCATACTAGTGACTATATGTTTGTCTATGTATTCACACATGTATCATGTTTCCGGTTAATACAATTCTAGCATGAATAATAAACATTTATCATGATATGAGGAAATAAATAATAACTTTATTATTGCCTCTAGGGCATATTTACTTCAACAACAATGGGGGAAGAAGCTGAGCTGGCAATGCAGAAAGAAGCTGAAGAAGAGGCATCAGATGAGCCCGCTGATGATCTAGGTCGGGCCATTGCCGATGCAAAGAGAAACTGCGCAAGTGATCTGGAGAGGACGAAGTTGCAGCACATGTTAGAGGATCACAAGAAATTGTTGTACCCGAATTGCGAAGCTGACAAAAAAAAGTTGGGCACCACACTTGAATTGCTGCAATGGAAGGCAGAGAATGGTGTATCTAACAAGGGATTTGGAAAGTTGCTGGTAATGATAAAGAATATGCTTCCAAAGGACAACGAATTGCCCGAGAGTATGTATGAAGCAAAGAAGGTTGTCTGCCCTCTAGGGTTAGAGGTGCAAAAGATACATGCATGCCCTAATGACTGCATCCTCTACCGCGTTGAGTACGAGGATTTGAATGCTTGCCCAGTATGCGGTGCATTGCGTTATAAGATCAGTCGCGATGATCCTGGTGATGTCGAGGGTGAGCGCCCCAGGAAGAAGATTCCTGCCAAGGTGATGTGGTATGCTCCTATAATACCACGTTTGAAACGTTTGTTCCAAAACAAAGAGCATGCGAAGGCCGTAAGAAAGACGGAAAGTTGAGAGTACCCGCTGACGGTTTGCAATGGAGAAAAATCGAGAGAAAGTACTGGGAGGAGTTTGCAGGTGACCCAAGGAACGTATGGTTTGGTCTAAGCGCAGATGGCATTAATCCTTTTGGGGAGCAGAGCAGCAACCATAGAACGTGGCCTGTGACTCTATGTTTGTATAACCTTCCTCCTTAGTTGTGCATGAAGCGGAAGTTCATTATGATGCCAGTGCTCATCCAAGGCCCTAAGCAACCCGGCAACGACATTGATGTATACCTAAGGCCATTAGTTGAAGAACTCTTACAACTGTGGAATGGAACAGGCGTACGTGCGTGGGATGAGCACATGGGGGAAGAATTTGACCTAAAGGCGTGTTGGAAATATGCCCTAGAGGCAATAATAAATTAGTTATTATTATATTTCCTTGTTCATGATAAGCATTTATTATCCATGCTATAATTGTATTGAAAGGAAACTCAGATACATGTGTGGATACATAGACAACACCAAGTCCCTAGTAAGCTTCTAGTTGACTAGCTCGTTCATCAATAGATGGTTACAGTTTCCTGACCATGGACATTGGATGTCGGTGATAACGGGATCACATCATTAGGAGAATGATGTGATGGACAAGACCCAATACTAAGCCTAGCACAAAGATCATAGTTCATATGCTAAAGCTTTTCTAATGTCAAGTATCTTTTCCTTAGACCATGAGATTGTGCAACTCCCGGATACCGTAGGAATGCTTTGGGTGTACCAAACGTCACAACGTAACTGGGTGACTATAAAGGTGCACTACAGGTATCTCCGAAAGTGTCTGTTGGGTTGGCACGAATCGAGACTGGGATTTGTCACTCCGTGTGACGGAGAGGTATCTCTGGGCCCACTCGGTAGGACATCATCATAATGTGCACAATGTGATCAAAGAGTTGATCGCGGGATGATGTGTTACGGAATGAGTAAAGAGATTTACCGGTAACGAGATTGAACAAGGTATCGGTATACCGACGATCGAATCTCGGGCAAATACAATACCGCTAGACAAAGGGAATTGTATACGGGATCGATTGAGTCCTTGACATCGTGGTTCATCCGATGAGATCATCGTGGAACATGTGGGAGCCAACATGGGTATCCAGATCCCACTGTTGGTTATTGACCGGAGAACGTCTCGGTCATGTCTGCATGGTTCCCGAACCCGTAGGGTCTACACACTTAAGGTTCGATGATGCTAGGGTTATAAAGGAAGTTTGTATGTGGTTACCGAATGTTTTTCAGAGTCCCGGATGAGATCCCGGACGTCACGAAGAGTTCCGGAATGGTCCGGAGGTAAAGAATTATATATGGGAAGTCCTGTTTTTGGTCACCGGAAAAGTTCTGGGTGCTATCGGTAATGTACCAGGACCACCGGGAGAGTCCCGGGGGTCCACCAAGTGGGGCCACCGGCCCCAGAGGGCTGCATGGGCCAAGTGTGGGAGGGGACCAGCCCTAGGTGGGCTGGTGCGCCCCCCACCAAGGCCCAAGGCGCCTAGGGTTTGGGGGAAACCCTAAAGGGGGCGCCCCCCTTGCCTTGGGGGGCAAGGCTCCCCCCCTTGGCTGCCGCCCCTCCTCAGATTGGATCTGAGGGGGCCGGCCCCCCTCTCCCTGGCCCCTATATATATGTGGGGATGGGAGGGTAGCCGCACCCAAGTTCTGGCGCAGCCCTCCCCCTCTCCCAAGTACTCCTCCTCTCCCGCGATGCTTGGCGAAGCCCTGCAGGATTGCCACGCTCCTCCATCACGACCACGCCGTTGTGTTGCTGCTGGATGGAGTCCTCCTCAACCTCTCTCTCTCTCCTTGCTGGATCAAGGCATGGGAGACGTCACCGGGCTGTACGTGTGTTGAACGCGGAGGTGCCGTCCGTTCGGCACTAGGATCTCCGGTGATTTGGATCACGACGAGTACGACTCCTTCAACCCCGTTCTCTTGAACGCTTCCGCTTAGCGATCTACAAGGGTATGTAGATGCACTCTCCTTCCCCTTGTTACTGGTTTCTCCATAGATAGATCTTGGTGACACGTAGGAAAATTTTGAATTTCTGCTACGTTCCCCAACAGTGGCATCATGAGCTAGGTCTACTGCGTAGATTCTTTGCACGAGTAGAACACAAAGTAGTTGTGGGCGTTGATTTTGTTCAATATGCTTACCGTTACTAGTCCAATCTTGTTTCGACGGTATTGTGGGATGAAACGGCCCGGACCGACCTTACACGTACACTTACGTGAGACAGGTTCCACCGACTGACATGCACTTGGTGCATAAGGTGGCTAGCGGGTGCCAGTCTCTCCCACTTTAGTCGGAACGGATTCGATGAAAAGGGTCCTTATGAAGGGTAAATAGCAATTGGCATATCACGTTGTGGTTTTGCGTAGGTAAAAAACGTTCTTGCTAGAAACCCATAGCAGCCACGTAAAACATGCAAACAACAATTAGAGGACGTCTAACTTGTTTTTGCAGGGTATGCTATGTGATGTGATATGGACAAGAAGAATGTGATGAATATATGTGATGTATGAGATTGATCATGTTCTTGTAATAGTAATCACGACTTGCATGTCGATGAGTATGACAACCGGCAGGAGCCATAGGAGTTGTCTTTATTTATTGTATGACCTGCGTGTCATTAAATAACGCCATGTAATTACTTTACTTTATTGCTAACCGGTAGCCATAGTAGTAGAAGTAATAGTTGGCGAGACAACTTCATGAAGACACGATGATGGAGATCATGATGATGGAGATCATGGTGTCATGCCGGTGACGATGATGATCATGGAGCCCCAAAGATGGAGATCAAAAGGAGCAAAATGATATTGGCCATATCATGTCACTATTTGATTGCATGTGATGTTTATCATGTTTATGCATCTTATTTGCTTAGAACGACGGTAGTAAATAAGATGATCCCTCATTAAAATTTCAAGAAAGTGTTCCCCCTAACTGTGCACCGTTGCGAAAGTTCGTCGTTTCGAAGCACCACGTGATGATCGGGTGTGATAGATTCTTACGTTCACATACAACGGGTGTAAGCCAGATTTACACACGCGAAACACTTAGGTTAACTTGATGAGCCTAGCATGTACAGACATGGCCTCGGAACACAAGAGACCGAAAGGTCGAGCATGAGTCGTATAGTAGATACGATCAACATGAAGATGTTCACCGATGATGACTAGTTCGTCTCACGTGATGATCGGACACGGCCTAGTTGACTCGGATCATGTAATCACTTAGATGACTAGAGGGATGTCTATCTGAGTGGGAGTTCATAAGATGAACTTAATTATCCTGAACATAGTCAAAAGATCTTTGCAAATTATGTTGTAAGCTCGCGCTTTAGTTCCACTGTTTAGATATGTTCCTAGAGAAAATATAGTTGAAAGCTGACAGTAGCGATTATACAGACAGTAGAAAGCTTATGTCCTTAATGCACCGCTCAGTGTGTTGAACCCCAAACGTCGTTTGTGGATGTTGCGAACATCGTACATACACGTTTTGATAACTACATGATAGTTCAGTTAAATGGTTTAGAGTTGAGGCACCAAAGACGTTTTCGAAACATCGCAGAACATATGAGATGTTTCGAGGGCTGAAATTGGGATTTCAGGCTCGTGCCCACGTCAAGAGGTATAAGACCTCCGACGATTTTCTTAGCCTGCAAACTAAGGGGGAAAAGCTCAATCATTGAGCTTGTGCTCGGATTGTCTGAGTACAACAATCACTTGAATCGGGTGGGAGTTGATCTTCCAGATGAGATAGTGATGTTTCTCCAAAGTCATTGCCACCAAGCTACTAGAGCTTCGTGATGAACTATAACATATCAGGGATAGATATGATGATCCTTGAAGTATTCGCGATGTTTGACACCGCGAAAGTAGAAGTCAAGTAGGAGCATCAATTGTTGATGGTTTGTAAAACCACTAGTTTCAAGAAGGGCAAGGGCAAGAAGGGATGCTTCATGAAACGGCAAAACGGTTGCTGCTCTAGTGAAGACCCAAGGTTGAACCCAAACCCGAGACTAAGTGCTTCTGTAATGAGAGGAACAGACACTAAAGCAGAACCACCCTAGATACTTGGTAGATAAGAAGGCAGGCAATGTCGTAGGAGTATATTGGATATACATTATGTTAATGTGTACTTCACTAGTACTCGTAGTAGCACCAGGGTATTGGATACCGGTTCGGTTGCTAAGTGTTAGTAACTCAAAATAAAAGGCTACAAAATAAACGGAGACTAGCTAAAGGTGAGCTGACGATATGTGTTGGAAGTGTTTCCAAGTTTGATGTGATCAAACATCGCACGCTCCCTCTACCATCAAGATTAGTATTAAACCTGAATAATTGTCATTTGGTGTTTGCGTTGAGCATAGACATGATTAGATTATGTCTATCGCAATGCGGTTATTCATTTAAGGAGAATAATGGTTACTCTATTTATTTGAATAATACCTTCAATGGTCTTGCACCTAATGGAATGGTTTATTGAATCTCGATCGTAGTGATACACATTTTCATGCCAAAAGATATAAGATAGTAATGATAGTACCACTTACTTGTGGCACTGCCATGTAAGTCATATTGGTATAAAACGCATGAAGAAGCTCCATGTTGATGGATCTTTGGACTCACTCGTTTTTGAAAACTTTGAGACATGCGAACCATGCCTATTGGTGTATACGCATGAAGAAACTCCATGCAGATGGATCGTTTGGACTCACTTGATTTTGAATCACTTGAGATATGCAAATCATACCACATGGGCAAGATGACTGAAAAGCCTAGTTTTCAGTAAGATGGAACAAGATAGCAACTTGTTGAAAGTAACACATTTTTTATGTGCGCAGTCCAATGAGTGCTGAGGCATGCAGTGAATATCGTTATGTTCTTACTTCACAGATGATTTAAGTAGATACTGAGTATATTTACTTGATGAAACACAAGTCTGAATTATTGAATGGTTCAAGTAATTTCAGAGTGAAGTTGAAGATCATTGTGATAAGAGGATAAAATGTCTATGATATGCTCATAGAGATGAGTATCTGAGTTACGAGCTTTGGCACACAATTAAGACATTGTAGAAATTGTTTCACAATTAATACCGCCCGGAACACCATAGTGTGATGGTGTGTCCGAACATCATAGTTGCACCCTATTGGATATGGTGCATACCATGATGTCTCTTATCAAATTACCACTATCGTTCATGGGTTAGGCATTAGAGACAACCACACTCACTTTAATAGGGCACCACGTAATTCCATTGAGACGACACCGTTTGAACTATGGTTTGGAGAAACCTAAGTTGTCGTTTCTTAAAAGTATGGGGCTGCGATGCTTATGTGAAAAGGTTTCATCGTGATAAGCTCAAACCCAAAACGGATAAATACATCTTCATAGGATACCCCAAATGGTTGGGTATACCTCCTATCTCAGATCCGGAAGCAAAAGTAATTGTTTCTAGAAACGGGTCCTTTCTCGAGGAAAAGTTTCTCTTGAAAGAATTGAGTGGGAGGATGGTGGAGACTTGATGAGGTTATTGAACCGTCACTTCAACTAGTGTGTAGCAGGGCACAGGAAGTTGTTCCTGTGGCACCTACACCAATTGAAGTAGAAGCTTATGATAGTGATCATGAAGTTTCGGATCAAGTCACTACCGTACCTCATAGGGTGACAAGGATGCATACTACTTCAGAGTGGTACGCAATCTTGTCTTAGAGGTCATGTTGCTAGACAACAATGAACCTACGAGCTATGGAGAAGCGATGGTGGGCCCATATTCCAACAAATGGTTAGAGGCCATGAAATCCGAGATAGGATCCATGTATCAGAACAAAGCATGGACTTTGGTGGACTTGCCCGATGATCGGCAAGCCATTGAGATAAATGGATCTTTAAGAAGAAAACGGACGTGGACGGTAATGTCACCGTATATGAAGCTCGACTTGTGGTGAAGAGTTTTTCACAAGTTCAAGGAGTTGACTACGATGAAATTTTCTCATCCGTAGCGATGCTTAAGTCCATTGGAATCATGTTAGCATTAGCTGCATTTATGAAATCTGGCAGATGGATGTCAAAATGAGTTGTCTTACCAGTTTTCGTAAGGAAAGGTTGTATGTGATACAATCAGAAAGTTTTTGTTGATCCTAAGGATGCTAAAAGGTATGCTGGCTCCAGCAATCCTTCTAGGGACTGGAGTAAGCATCTCGGAGTTGGAATGTGCGCTTTGATGAGGTGATCAAAGATTTTGGGTTTATACAAAGTTCATGAGAAACTTGTATTTCCAAAGAAGTGAGTGGGAGCACTATAGAATTTCTGATGAGTATATGTTGTTGACATATTGTTGATCAGAAATGATGTAGAATTTCTGGAAAGCATATAGGGTTATTTGAAAGGTGTTTTTCAATAGAAAACCTGGATTAAGCTACTTGAACATTGAGCATCAAGATCTATGAGGATAGATCAAAAAACGCTTAATGGTACTTTCAAATGAGCACATACCTTGACATGATCTTGAAGGTGTTCAAGATGGATCAGTCAAAGAAGGAGTTCTTGCCTGAGATGTATGTTATGAAGTTAAGACTTAAAGCTCGACCACGGCAGAAAAGAGAGAAAGGACGAAGGTCGTCCCCTATGCCTTAGACGTAGGCTCTACAGTATGCTATGCTGTGTACCGCACCTGATGCGTGCCTTGCCACATGTCTGGCAAGAGGGTACAAAGGTGATCAAGGGGTGGATCACCAGATAGCGGTCAAAATTATCCTTAGAGGAATAAGGATATGTTTCTCGATTATGGAGGTGATAAAGAGTTCGGCGTAAAGGGTTACGTCGATGCAAGCTTTAACACCTATCCGAATGACTCTGAGTAGCAAACCGGATACGTATAGTGGAGCAACCATTTGGAATAGCTCCAAGTGGAGCGTGGAAGCAGCATTTACAATATGACCTAGAGATTTGTGAAGTACATACGGATCTGAATGTTGCAGACCCGTTGACTAAACCTCTCTTACAAGCAAAACATGATCAAACCCCAGAACTCATTGAGTCTTAATCACATGATGATGTGAACTAGTTTAGTGACACTAGTAAACTCTTTGGATGTTGGTCACATGGCGATGTGACCTGTGAGTGTTAATCACATGGCGATGTGAACTAGATTATTGACTCTAGTGCAAGTGGGAGACTGTTGGAAATATGCCCTAGAGGCAATAATAAATTAGTTATTATTATATTTCCTTGTTCATGATAATCGTTTATTATCCATGCTATAATTGTATTGAAAGGAAACTCAGATACATGTGCGGATACATAGACAACACCATGTCCCTAGTAAGCTTCTAGTTGACTAGCTCGTTGATCAATAGATGGTTACAGTTTCCTGACCATGGACATTGGATGTCGTTGATAACGGGATCACATCATTAGGAGAATGATGTGATGGACAAGACCCAATACTAAGCCTAGCACAAAGATCGTAGTTCGTATGCTAAAGCTTTTCTAATGTCAAGTATCTTTTCCTTAGACCATGAGATCGTGCAACTCCCGGATACCATAGGAATGCTTTGGGTGTACCAAACGTCACAACGTAACTGGGTGACTATAAAGGTGCACTACAGGTATCTCCGAAAGTGTCTGTTGGGTTGGCACAAATCGAGACTAGGATTTGTCACTCCGTGTGACAGAGAGGTATCTCTGGGCCCACTCGGTAGGACATCATCATAATGTGCACAATGTGATCAAAGAGTTGATCGCGGGATGATGTGTTACGGAACGAGTAAAAAGACTTGCCGGTAACGAGATTGAAGAAGGTACCGGTATACCGACGATCGAATCTCGGGCAAGTACAATACCGCTAGACAAAGGGAATTGTATACGGGATCGATTGAGTCCTTGACATCGTGGTTCATCCGATGAGATCATCGTGGAACATGTGGGAGCCAACATGGGTATCCAGATCCCGCTGTTGGTTATTGACCGGAGAACGTCTCAGTCATGTCTGCATGGTTCCCGAACCCGTAGGGTCTACACACTTAAGGTTCGATGATGCTAGGGTTATAAAGGAAGTTTGTATGTGGTTACCGAATGTTTTTCGAAGTACCGGATGAGATCCCGGATGTCACGAGGAGTTCCGGAATGGTCCGGAGGTAAAGAATTATATATGGGAAGTCCTGTTTTTGGTCACCGGAAAAGTTCCGGGTGCTATCGATAATGTACCTGGACCACCGGGAGGGCCCCGGGGGTCCACCAAGTGGGGCCACCGGCCCCAAAGGGCTGCATGGGCCAAGTGTGGGAGGGGACCAGCCCCAGGTGGGCTGGTGCGCCCCCCACCAAGGCCCAAGGCGCCTAGGGTTTGGGGGAAACCCTAAAGGGGGCGCCCCCCTTGCCTTGGGGGGCAAGGCTCCCCCCTTGGCTGCCGCCCCCTCGTTAGATTGGATCTGAGGGGGTTGGCCCCCTCTCCCTTGCCCTTATATATATGTGGGGGTGGGAGGGCAGCCGCACCCATGTTCTGGCGCAACCCTCCCCCTCTCCCAAGTACTCCTCCTCTCCTGCGATGCTTGGCGAAGCCCTGCAGGATTGCCACGCTCCTCCATAACCACCACGCCGTTGTGCTACTGCTGGATGGAGTCTTCCTCAACCTCTCCCTCTCTCCTTGCTGGATCAAGGCATGGGAGACGTCACCGGGCTGTACGTGTGTTGAACGCGGAGGTGCCGTCCGTTCGGCACTAGGATCTCCGGTGATTTGGATCATGACGAGTACGACTCCTTCAACCCCGTTCTCTTGAACGCTTCCGCTTAGCGATCTATAAGGGTATGTAGATGTACTCTCCTTCCCCTCGTTGCTGGTTTCTCCATAGATAGATCTTGGTGACACATAGGAAAATTTTGAATTTCTGCTACGTTCCCCAACAAGGCATTGCTGTTCGTGACCATCAATGATTGGCCCGCTCTCAGTAACCTTTCAGGACAGACAAACAAGGGATGCCGCGGATGCACGCACTGTTTGGATGATACCGACAATATATATTTGAATAGTTGTAAGAAGAATGTGTACCTAGGACATCATCGATTTCTTCTGAGCAGGCATCCCGTAAGAAAGAAAGGCAAGCATTTCAAAGGTGAGGGGGATCACCGGACGAAGCCTCGCCACCGTACTGGTGCTGATGTACATGATATGGTCAAGGTTTGAAGGTAATCTTTGGAAAGGGTCCTGGCGGAGAACCTGTTCCGAAGGACGCTGACGGACGCGCACCCATGTGGAAGAAGAAATCTATATTTTGGGACCTGCCATATTGGAAAGACCTAGAGGTCCGGTCCGCAATCGACGTGATGCACGTGACGAAGAATCTTTGTGTGACCCTGCTTGGCTTTTTGGGCGTGTATGGGAAGACAAAAGATACACCAGAGGCACGGGAGGACTAGCAACGTATTCATGGAAAAGACGACATACATGAGGGTCAGGCCAGCTACGCTCTTACCAAAGAAGAGAAGGAAATCTTCTTCGAATGCCTGCTCAGCATGAAGGTACCGTCTGGCTGCTCGTCGAATATAATGGGAACAATAAATATGGCAGAGAAAAAGTTCCAGAACCGAAAGTCTCATGACTGCCACGTGATTATGACGCAACTCCTTCCGGTTGCATTGAGGGGGCTTCTTCCGGAAAACGTTCGATTGGCCATTGTGAAGCTATGTGCATTCCTCAATGCAATCTCTCAGAAGGTAATCGATCCAGAAATCATACCAAGGTTACAGAATGATTTGGTGCAATGTCTTGTCAGTTTCGAGTTGGTGTTCCCACCATCCTTCTTCAACATCATGACGCACGTCCTAGTTCACCTTTGTGAAGAGATTAACATTTTGGGTCCTGTATTTCTACACAATATGTTCCCCTTTGAAAGGTTCATGAGAGTCTTGAGGAAATATGTTCATAACCGTGCTAGGCTAGAAGGAAGCATCTCGAAGGGCCATGAAAATGAGGAGGTCATTGAGTTTTGTATTGACTTTATTCCTGACCTTAAGCCGATTGGTGTTCCTGAATCGCGGCATAAGGGCAGACTGGAAGGAAAAGGCACACTAGGAGGGCATCAAATAATATGTATGGACGGGCATTCTCTCACTAAAGCACACTACACAGTTCTACAGAATTCTGCCTTGGTGGCTCCGTATATGGAGGAACACAAGAATTTTCTACGGTCCAAACACCCGGAGAAGTATGACGACTGGATTACACGCGAACAAACGAGGACTTTCGCCGGTTGGTTGCAGAAACGTGCCCTGAATGATGGCGATATTCAAAATGACATGTACTCGCTGTCCCAGTTACCATCTTCGAATATAATGACTTTCAAAGGGTACCAGATAAATGGGAATACATTTTACATGATCGCCCAAGATAAGAAGAGCACCAACCAAAATAGTGGTGTCCTCTTTGATGCAACAACCAACACGGGAAATGAAACATATTATGGTTACATAGAGGACATATGGGAACTTAACTATGGATCAGGTGATTTGAAGGTCCCTTTGTTTCGGTGCAAATGGGTCAATATGACACGAGGCGGGGTAACGGAAGACCCGCAGTACGGAATGACAACAGTGGATCTCAACAATCTTGCGTATGCAGACGAACCATTCGTCCTAGCCAATGATGTGGCGCAGGTTTTTTATGTGAAAGACATGTCTACCAGGCCGAGAAAAAGAAAAGATAAGGAAGCGAATGGATCATACGACGAGCCAAACCACCACATAGTTCTTTCAGGAAAAAGAAACATCGTGGGAGTGGATGACAAGACAGACATGTCAGAACATTATGAAAAGTTTGATGAAATTGCTCCATTCACAGTGAATATTGACCCGAGCATCTAGTTAAATGATGAAGATTTTCCCTGGCTACGGCGCAAAGGGACACACGAGAAGAAAAAGTTTCACACCCAAAGATCTGGGACATGATTGGCTTCACTATCATCACTTTCTTCTGTGTTTCACACCCAGGAGGGAATGTCTGTAATAGTTAGGGTAGTTAATTATGTGTTTTGGCATTTGAAATGCGAAGAAATTTTATGTGCAAACAAATTCTTTTTCATGCATTTACTGATTTTTTTCCAGCTAAATGACCCTGAAATTGAAAAGCATTTGAAATGAACTCAGAAAAGGTTGAAAGTTGGCATGGTATCATAATTTCATACAAATAGCATGTGCAAAAAAGTAGAGAGGGTTACGACAAAAACTGGATATATTTCGTGTACAAAATGGACAATCTTTTTCGAAGTATGAGGGTTTTCGACGAAAACTGAAATGTTACAAAGGCATTTCATTTTTAATTAACCTAAGCATTACCAAATTGAATATAATGATAAAACACACTAATATTAAACATAAAAAAAAGAATCACTGAAAAATCTTTTTCCAAAGATAAGTTATTCACAAACTAGTGATTCACACAAATTTCAAATAATTCAAAATTTAAACTATTCAAATTTGAAAACTACCGGCACTAACAGATCAAAGTTTGTAAATTTTTGTACCTAAAGAAAAAATATTCACAAAGAAACTCTAAATACAGCAAAAAACAACTCAAAAATAAATAAAACAAATAAAAAAGCAAAAAAAATAAGAAAATTAAAAAGCCCGCCTACTGGGCCAAAGCGGCCTGCATACGACTAGAAACTCAACCTTTTGTTGGGCCAGGATGCAGGCCCGCAAAGGCCCAGTAGGCCCACATGGCAGCAATGAATTGGTAGGCCCAGTAGGCCTGCTTAGGAGAGGAGCTCGTGAGAGCTACCACACTGGGTCTTATAAACCAGTGCGGTAGCCCTTCGACTAGCAAGATGGGACTAAACTTGCGCACCGCCTTGAGCCAGCGCACACCTTTAGTACCGGGCCGTGGCTCCAACCGGTACTAAAGACCCCCCCCCCTTTAGTACCGGTTGGAGCCACCACCCGGTACTAAAGGGGGTGCGCTTTCCGCCGCTTGGCCTGGCCAAAACAGACCTTTAGTACCGATTGGTGGCTTCAACCGGTACTAAAGGTCCATCCTATATATACAACACTTGAAAAAATTTAGTTTCCCTCTGTTCTTCCCTCTGTTTCCTCCCTCCGTCGCGCCCCCTGCCCCGATCGTCGCCGCCCCCGCCCTTCGTCACCGAACCCGGCCGTCCCCGCCCCTCGTCGCCGCCCCCGTCGACGTTGCCGCCCCGACCGTCCCCGTCCCCGTCGTC
>NC_041391.1:98279635-98285298 GCF_002162155.2 Triticum dicoccoides | reverse complement strand
CCCGTCCCGTCGCCCCTTCGTCGCCGCCCCGTCGTCGCCTCGCCGGTGAGCTCGCCCCGGCCGCCAATGTCCACACACACACACATAGTACTACACACACACACACACTACACACATACACACACACTACACACATTAGTTAGTTTGTTATAAATTTTTCTGTTTTTTAGTTATAGAAATGTTAGAAATTATTCTATTTTTTAGTTATATAAATATTAGAAATGTTAGTTTTATAGAAATGTTATAAATGTTTTCTGTTTTTTAGTTATAGAAATATTTATAAAAATGTTAGCAATTTTTCTGTTTTTTAGTTATATAAATATTAGAATTGTTATGGAAATGTTAGTTATATAATCATGAAATTTTAGAATTAGTTTTAGTTAGATGAATTAGATTAATGTCAAATTGTTAGAATTTGCATATATATAGAATTTTAGTTATCACAATCCAATCATTTAAAAAATGTTACTTTTTGCGGGCATATAGTATTTGTTCTCGATGATATGCCCGGCCCGCATCCTCGCCGTTGACCCGTTCGCAACGACGTCATGCTTCAGGGGACCCATGTCCGGGACTGGGCTCCGCCGGGCTGGCACTGGGAGGTGCTACCTGGAGGGGCGCGCCGCTTGGTGAGGAACCCGACCTCAGGTCCCGTCGTCGACCCTGATCTTCTTTGGTGGCGTTCGCGTGGGCCACATTCGGTGCAGAGGCAGCCGGCCCCACCAGAGGTGGTGCGCCGTCGTGTCAGGGAGGAAGATGAGCACGTCCATCGCTACATGGCTGCTATGGACGACGTCAGGTTCTCCACTACTTGGCGGGTTCTTTGGGCAGATTATCGGAGATATGATCCTGTGATGGTTCCTTCTCTTTGGGTGTGCACCGCCCACGCCCCAGGAACCGCGAGTGGCGCCCTAGATTCTTCTGTAGTACTCGATCTTTATTAGGTACCTAGCCAGTGATGTATTCGATATATAGTATTCGAGACGATGTATTTGAGATTATATATATTAAGATGATGATGTATTCGAGATTTTATATTCGAGAGGATGTATTCGAGATTCAGATTTTCCTTATTGATTAATTGCATCCATGCATTGTAATTTGAATACTAAATTGTTTTATATTTCTTCTGTATTATTAGTAAAGTAAAAGCTATGGTGGACAATACCGGCAGAGAGAGAAGAGGAATTGTTCGACATCATACGCAACCCTCACAGGCTAGATGATCTGAATGAAGCAGATGACGGCTCCCAATATCTTAACAATACCGGAGAGGGTGATGAAAAGATATTCGATCTCGACGACCGGGCTGATGAAGTCATGAAGTATGATTATGATTATGACACAGACAATGTTTGTGATGACACAGACAATGCTGATCTTCAAATAACAAACACTACCGGCGAGGTATATTTATATAAGCATGCATCATGGTGATCATCACATGTTTTTTATTGAAGATATATTAACGAATCGATCTTTCTTCTTTCAGCCCTCCGGATCGAGCAAATCTGCTTCTACGGACAGCAAGACAAAGCGAGGCCCGGGCAGATTGTTGAAGGATGGTGTAAAGTACCACATCGAATCCATCAAACCTAGTGGCGAAGCCCTCACGCCTAAGAACATTGCGAACAAGTGGACTCGTCAGTGCGGAGTTTTTGTGAAGGACAAACTCCCTATCTCCATTCAAGAATGGAAAGAGCCAAATACTAAACGTCCAGGTGTTACTTCGGTCGACAAAAGAGCCAAAGAAGACCTGGTGAAATCTCTGATGGAACATTTCACCCTACCAGATCATTTCACTAAAGCAGACGTGGACAAAGTCAAGGCCGCTGCTCTTAAGAAGATGGCAATTACATTCAACACCCACAAGAAAACTGTATGGGCCAACTACCTCGCTAATGAAAGGAAGACTCCAGATTTCAAGGGAACACTGGAGAAACAAAGAGAACATTGGGACGATTTCGTGACCTTTAAGGATTCAGAAATATCTAAGGAATGGTCGATGAAAAACAAGGCAAATGCTGCAAGAAAGACGCACTTCCATAGGCTGGGTCCAGGTGACTACGCGGTGGCATTGCCTAAGTGGGATAAGTCTGAGCAAGAGATGGAGGATGCAAGGGTCACTCCGGTTACCCGACACTGGCCCCCCAGGTGCAGAACTTGGTTCTATGCGCATGGGGGAGCGTTGGACCCGAAGACAGGCGGAGTTTCGCAGAAGGCAAGTCTAAAAGGAGCCGAACAAAAGATAATTGACGCAATAGATGAATCTCGAAGGGGGGTGTTCACGCCCAACAGAGAGAACGACGAGCTTACGCGCGCCCTGGAAAATCCTGAACATCCGGGAAGAACACGAGGCATGGGCGTTATTCCTTGGTATGAGGGCTTTTCAGAATGGAACGAGGACTATAGGAGCCGTGCAAGAAGGAAGATGGAGGAGGAGAAGAAAAGGAAGTTGGAGGAGGAGCAGAGGAAGCAGGACACAGAACGCCTTCAAGGCCTAGAAGCAAGGCACGCGGACCTGGCACTCAAATTCCAGCAGCAGCAACAGCAGATCGACTCACTTAGCCAGGAAAGGGGGTCTCAGTAGCGGCAGCAGCAAGCGGATGATCGTCCAGCATTGGATAGCACCGTCCCATCCATGCCGAGAAGCAGCGTTGGTTCTGCCCCGGGCGACACACTGTTGGATAAATACCCTATGGATGACATCATAGAGAACACTAACTGCGAGCTACACTCCAAAATGAAGAACATATCCATGAAGGTGGCGGACGGCGTTGCTTTTCCAGTTACCCCCGAAGCAACCTACCATTGCATCCCGATTCCAGAGGGCTATGCTCGTGTCATGGTTGATGAAGTGGTGGACCCATATTCGGGGCTAACGCTTGACATTCCTGGGGGTGAAGACGAGCACACACTCGGAGAGGCCATACATCGTATCATCCTATGGAGAAAGGATTGCATCATCTTTCAAAGTCCACCGACACCGCGTCGTCTGCTGACTCCTCGAAGTCCGCCACCGAGTCAGCAGACTCCCGCTCCTCCAAGTCCACGAACGCGTGAGACGACTCCTCCTCGAAGTCCGCCACCTCCTCCAAGTCCCCGAACGCGTGAGCTGACTCCTTCGGTTTCAAGCCCGGCACAGCGTCATGCCACTTCTCCGGTTGCAAGTTCGGCACCGTGTCAGGCCACACCTCCTGCTTCAAGTCCGGCACATCGTCAGGCCACTTCTCCTGGTCCAACTCCACGCCAGCCGTCTCCGCCGTCTCAGCAATCACAGAAGAGACATCCCGCAGCTTTGGTGCGTAGCGGTACGACTCGAGGTAGTTCAGGAAGTACAGGCAAAGGCAAGCGATATAAATATGGTCCAAGCCTCGCTCCTCTTCCTCAGAGGCCTTACGACATGACTAAGGAGCAAAACACAGCCATAGTGCAAGCCCAAGTGGACGCCCATTTTGGACCGAAACCGGCACCGCCGCCAAAGGAGAAAGTGCTTGAGAAAGTAATTGACCACTTCATTCGTATGGCTAGAGAACCAGCTCCCAAGCCTGTTGACTCGGACTATGAGCGCCAAATCAGGAAGGCACATCGAGCACGACTACAGAAGGAAGCGAGCTCAAGCTCGAGCCAACAAGCAGCTAATAAAAAATGCGGGAAAACCGTTCTCCGGTTGGGAGAACAGGCGGCGCAAGCGATCCCCCCGCTTGTTGTGCCAACAACACATGAGAGGAGTAGTACGCGCGCCAAATATTATTGTGGGCAAACCGTTAGCGTTCCCGAGCATGGCGATGTGGTAATAACAGAGGATCATATAATCCAGGCTCAAATGCTCAATATCTCTGTTGGACAACTCCTCGAAATCGAGTCCATGCCTGCGCTTAAAGAATCGGAAATAGCATGGCAATATGTCCGAGGCAAACCTTTGGTCCATCCAGACAAGGTCAAGGACCTCCCAACGAGAATGTATCAATTGCATCAATGGTACATGAACATTACCAAGATTTCCAATCGAGAGTTCCTCATGGTGAATGTCAAGCATGAGCATTATTACCATGAGAAAGCTCTGACCGTTGAGTATCCAGAACTATTTCAGTTATTTAATCAAGATGCACTCGACAAGTCTATCGTCAGTTGCTATTGTCTGTAAGTGATTTCTTTCTGTAATTTAAGTCTCAAGTTAGTTATGTAGTGATAATTTTGATCAATTATTACATGTAATTATCCTAACTATATTCTTTTTCTGTGGTATTATATGCAGGATGAAGATGTATGAAATGAAAAAAGCTGGACGCTATGGCGTTGGGTTCATTGACCCAAATGCCATTAATGAGGACATATGGCAGATTGAACATTGTCAAGCTGAAGTAGAGGAAAGCATGCTAGAGTTCTTGAAGCGCCTCAATACCAATGAACATATACTACTTCCTTACAACCTCCCCTGAGTCACACTGTCTTGTACTACAAATTCTGTTTTTGCTTACTACCTAGCTAGATGTTAATAATTAAGTGTATACGGTTTACGGTAGTTGATTAGTTTTATGCACATTCCCGCTTAATTAAGACATGCAAATATGTGCGTATGCAGTTGGCACTGGGTCTTGTTAGACATTAAAGTTGAGGAAGGAAAAGTTGAATTACTGGACTCACTAACTAAAGAAGAGAAAGACTACACCATCGTGAAGGGGGTAGTCAACAGGTATTTTCAATCATTATTAACTATTAGTTCCTGATATGAACTATTTAATAACCCCTTTATTAATTTTCTTTGCGGGCGGGCAGGGCATGGACAAAGTTCATCAAGGTGACTCCAGGCACGTGGCCAAAAAAGTTGTTTTGGCATCGACCCAAGGTAAGTAATTAAGTAGTACTAGATAGCTGCCATCTCTTTAATTCTTGTTTCAATATCATTAATTAATTATCATGCTTGATTAATCATTATCTGATTCAATTCCATTCTCGTAAAGGCCCTGAGGCGGGCGTCGGGGAATAATCTGTGTGCATTCTACGTTTGCGAGAACATTCGCATGATGACGTGCGAAAGAAGCAGATCTGATAGACAGGACTGGGTACGTTTTTGTCAGAACACTATTGACACCATTATTGATATCTAGTCACACAACTAACACACATGCATATTGATCTCCTTCTTAACAGTTCAGATCGGTGCGGGATAAGCTCCTACCATCGGACCGCATACAAGCACTTCAAGAGGAAATAGCCGGATTTTTGCTCGACCAGGTCATAGATCCGAAAGGAGAATACTATTACCCGCTATCGCCCCCGTGAACCACTTGTCATCGTGCTCCGAAGGCACCAAGGCAACATGTAGTAGAAATTGTATATGTATATACATGTGTATATGTGTGAATAGTTAATGGTGTTGGCTGTGAGACATTCGATGATATATTATATATATATGCGGTTTTACGTACGAGAAAATCTATTTAATATATATGCATAACGTGTATAATTTGTAGTATCGTGAAATACCAGCAAACAAAAAAGAATTAAATGGAAAATAAAGCCAAATTGAAAACACAAAATTAAAGCAAAAAATAATAAAAAAAAACATTTAGTACCGGTTGGTGTTACCAACCGGTACTAATGTCCTACACGCACACGGGCCTGGCTCATGCCACGTGTTTGCTCTTTAGCGCCGGTTC
>NC_041391.1:98263223-98279412 GCF_002162155.2 Triticum dicoccoides | reverse complement strand
CTTTAGTGCCGGTTCGCTAACCGGCACTAAAGGCCGTCACGAACCGGCACTAAAGCCCGGTTCTGCACTAGTGACATTGTATTGTCAGGATTTTCATTTTGACCAAAAGAGCATCGCTATACCGCGCGGTCACCTTCTTTCTGATGAGGCTGACTGGCCGAGTATTCAGTATTCGCATCTATCTATTATATATATAAAGTACTTAGTGGGATAACCAGAAAAAAGAGAACTATGTTCAAAATCTCAGAAAAATTAGAAACATCTAACGGTTGATTCGGTAGGTTAATTAATCAGAACCAATGGATCTAAGAAATAGCCTATTAACATTGAACTTGGGAACTAATCAGAATACCCCTAGGTAATTTTTCCTCCTATATAGCTAGTTTAAACACATACATGCTATCTATTTGTTGCAATCGAGACACTCTTTGCGAACTAATCAGTGGTTGGATGGTTAGAAGGACAACGGTATTCCAGACCACCAGGATTCAAGTCACGGTGCTTCCATTATTTCTGGATTTATTTCAGGATTTTCGGCGATGTGCTTTTAATGGGAGGAGACATTCCCGTTGACGACGAGGCGCCTACTGTGATTTCGTAAATCTCAAGATGATATGCTGGCTTAGTCTCTCGAAGGTGCTCATACGGGTAGGGTGTGCGTGTGTGCATTCATAGAGGTGAGTGTATGCGCTTGTGTTTGTACCGTGTTAAAAAAATCTAGGCACTCCTTCGTCAGCACAGAAGGAGGTTCTCACCATGGCACCTTGCCCACAGATCTTGTAGATAATGCCCTTTCGAGTTGCAAGGTCGGAGACTCTGGTGTAGCGGGTCAATTGCGAGGACAAACAGAAGCGGTGAAATAGGGTCCCTGAGGAGGAAACACAAGAATGAAGAGGAGAGCAGTGCAACAATCCAATTCCTAAATTTATTCAAAAATCCCATGCGTCGCATTAGGTCCAGGATGTGTTCCCATTTGACCGAGTCGAAGGCTTTTTAAATGTCGAGTTTGAACAATAGGGCAGGGGTCTTGCACTTGCGGAGTCAGTGAGCAAAGTTGTGAACATACATGTAATTATTATGAATGCTCCTTTTTTTATGAATGCACTCTGTGCAAATGTTCAAAACTTCATCAGCCACTGAATTGGGAGGGTGACTTATATATCAACTTTTCCACTATCAACCCCAAAAATCCATTGGAGACTAGGGTGCCCATGTGCGGTGCGAGACGCATAGAGAGAATCTTGGCAATAATTTTGGCGATGGCTAATGGGCCTATAGTCGAAGATGCTCTCTGCACCCTCCTTCTTGGGTAGCAGAACAACACTTTAGCTGAATTTTACCATTTCAAGTTAGCCGTGCGGAGGGAATCAAAGCGCTGGATGACCCTCATGATGTCAAGTTTGAAGTATTTCCATCTCTTCTTGAAGGAGATGCATATGAAACCGTCGGGACCGGGAGCTTTGTCACTAGTCATTTCTTTAATTGCGACCGCAAAGTCCACTGGATAGCAGAGAGATTATTCTACTCGTATCTAGAGGCCAAATGGTGTCACTACACTACTAGAAAAGAGAAGGTACGTACCTTTCGGTCGAGATCGCCAGAATCTTAGTACTATCGTACTAGTATGTTTGCTCTTTTTGCCCCAGCTTCACATGCTTCTGCTGCTTCATGTTGTAATCTCCCAAATATATACGTTGTCGTGTGTTAATTAAGTACAGTAACTAAAACTGAGTGACGCCGTGCATGGCCGGTGCTGTGTTGGGATAAAAACTGGCCGGGAGAATATAGCATCGTAGTACGAGGCGCTCTGTGTGCTGGCCACATCGGTTTCCACAGGATAGTCTGAGTGCAGTACCGACGCAAGGAAAACAACATTGATGAAGAAGAGAGATGTATGTTCATGGTTCATATTGTCTTCGTGGGATTGCCTATTTTCCTTTACGTTCTTGAGAAAATAAAAAAAGGATTGTCTATTTTCGGGATGGCTCTTAGTGAATAACTTTTTTGAGTTTGCAAGCACAAGTGTGGCTAGGGAAGAGGAGTGACGCGGTGACGTGACTCATTCACCCATCCTTTAACGAGTCGTTAACACCTGAGACAGCTCGTGACCTGATGCACATGCAGGTCACTTGGTCCTACCCTACGTGTTGGCCACACACTATTTTTGTAGGACGGTTCCAAGGCCGCGCACCAAGAGATATACGAGTACGAATGATCGTGCTCTCGCCCGCTCAGTGCGCTGCATACGTGTAGGATGGTTTAGCGAAGAAACCGACCAGCCTCCGAGGCTGGCGCGATGGAGAGGGGACGGAAAAGGTAGGGCTGGGTCTGTTGAGAGACGCAGACGGGTGTGGCGTGGATCGCAGTTTCATGGCGGCAAACCTGCTTTGCTTTTCCATTAATTAACAAATGCAAATGCGCTAATTCGCTTCATGCATGCAAGAAGAAAGGAGATGCAAATTCAGAGCAATATGATGGCCCAACCTTACCTTTTTGCAACTATATAAGCCCACAGACCCCTTCTCCTCGATTCTCATCTCAAACCAACACCGCTCTAACTCGAGCTATCTTTTGCATCCAGCCTCTGTGTGTAGTCGCTCTATCGTGTGCATCTAGCCTCCCTGGTGGTAGTCACTCGATCTGTTGTGTGCATTTAGCCTCTCTGTGTAGTCGCTCAATCGTGTGCATCTAGCCTCTGGTGGTAGGCACTCTGCCTTTTGCGTCTAGCCTCCCTGGTGGTAGTATATTCAGAGGAAGCAAAGATAGATATGCTGCTGTCAGGCGGCTTCTCCTGGGTGTACGTTGCTCTGTTGCTGGCCTTGCTCACCTTCAACTCCGTCATGGCGGTGTACCACTCCATGGGCGACGGGGCCATCGTCGCCTTCGTCGCCACCTCCTACGCCGACCTGGTGCTGCTCTTCTGCTGCCTCTGGCTCTACAGCAGAGCGGCGGCGGGGTCAGCGTGGCGGAACCGGCTCAAGGCGTCGGTGTGGACTCTCACCACGCTGCTCACCTTCGCCTTCGCCTACATGGTCATGGGCACGGCCGGCCTCACCCTCCCCGTCGCGCTGCTCGTGTGGTTCATCGCCGCGGCAACAGGGATCGGTGCCTTCTCCGCCTTCTTCGAGCAGGGCAGGTATGCCGTGGCGTCTTTACTTATCTTCTATGCATGTCGATGGAATAGTACTGCATCGCCGCCGTAGCCGCCTGAGCTCAGCGTCTAACATCGACGTGCCCAGCCGTGCGGCGCAACCTGTCCACTTCGACCGCACGGTGCCGCTTGGAGTCCATCACCGGCATGCTCGGCCGGGTCACACTCCGCGTCCATGCCGCTGAACCCCGCCCCACACGTTCACCACCCCACGGCGCCCTCTTGCGCTCCAAGCCGCCGTGCAGCATGTGCCATGCTGTCACACGCCGCTCGTCCCCACTCCATAAGCGTCATTTCTGTAGGCATGAAAATAGTACTCCCTTCGTTTCTAAATATTTGTCTTTTTAGATATTTCAACAAGTGACTACATACGGAATAAAATGAGTGAATCTACACTCTAAAATATGTTTATGTACATTCATATGTGGTAGTCCATTTGAATATCTAGAAAGACAAATATTTAGGAACAAAGGGAGTAGCATGGATGTCTTCGTTTCCCATATGCATCTAATACTATATTGTTTGTGTACTACAAATAAAACGCATTTCCTTTTTTTGGCTGCAGAATCAACCCAGCACCGGGTGAACCCATGCTGCTGCCACCGGTGTAGCCCAAGCTCTGGATCACTACGGGGATATGCTTTTGTGGTGCATTCAGACGCATGTGATCTTGCCAAGTTGTGAGCTTACAATGGAGTTCAAATACTGTTGGGTCGTGCACGTCTTGCACATAGATTTACCTTCAAAGCATGCATGAGTCCTTCGTAGAATCGCTGATGTAACCTTTGTCTTTGTCCCTTCTTATCGCTGATGTATATATTTGTGTGTAGTGCGCAATGTAACCGTGAACAAAATAATGATTTGTTTGGTTCAGAAACGAACGTGTGATCTCTCATGTCTCTGCAGCCGTTTTCTGCTCCGTGGAATTCTTGACCCTTTCCCTTTTGTCTTTTGAATCACAACAATGCGTGACAAATTACGTATTCCCCGCGGATTTACCTTTTGTCTTTTGAATCACAACAAGGCGTGACAAATTAGGTATTCCCCGCGGATTTGCCTTTTGTCTTTTGAATCTCACACACACACACACACACACACACACACACACACACACACACACACACACACACACACACACATTCCGACCTCTAGTTCGCACATGCATGCACCACCCTGCGATTTCTAGAACTTTCCGGCATGCTTTTGGAGCCACTACTCTGGTGCCCTTGGCTGCAGAGCCATTATTTTCAATAAAAAGAAGGAGAAAATCGCTGATTAATTCTCAGCCTTGAAAGAAGGTCACCGTGCAAATCGTTTGATAGTTGTGTAAAAGTTGATTAAGGTGCCGTAATCACTCCGACAATGCCTGCACGGTTGCACGCGCTATTTGCAATCAATGTTTTAAATAGCGGGCTATGAAAAATAGCGGCGAGCCTTCAAATCAGCTATAACGAAGCTATAGCGGGCTATAACGGGCTATAGCGGGCTTTTTATGAGGGTGACCATTTAGCGGTACCCTGCTGAAAAGGTTATAGCGGGCTATTGATTAAGGTCGTCCATGTTCCGGTAAAAAAAATAGATCGGTCTCACTGCATTTCGAGACGACGAACAGGAGGTTTCACACGCAAGTTCCACGTGATGAAATGCACTCGTATGGGTGGCCAGCAGTGGTGGTGATAGGAGTATGATACTAGGGTGATAAGGCCATCTATCGATCACCTAAATGCTGCTGATGCCTGCAGTCAAAAGACGTGACGAGGATCAGGGCCCATTCTAATTTGATACACGGCGGCCCTTGGGTTCCTCCAGGGGCAACGGGCTGAGCTGTGGCCTGTGGGTGCAGGATCTGCGAAACCTCGTCGTGCTCCATGGGTGGACACGACGCGTGGTGACACCGCGCTGCTTTGCTTCGTACCAAATTAATCCACACACCTGTTGAGTAAATAGGCAGTTTTTCGATTAAATTAATCCATGAATAAATCATGAGCATGACATGGACAGCATTGATAACATACTGATTATGATCTAACAGAGCATGTACTACGCATATAGTAGAGACATCTACGCATACCGCTAGTACTGCTACAACAGAAAGAAACACGAGAGGGATAAGCGATGTATACCCTCCAATCGGCCACGCGGTGGCGGTGGCGGTGACAGCAGCCGCGGCATCCTCGGCGGCCTTCTTGTCGGCCTCGGCTTTCTCAGCGGCGGCACGATCGGTGTCGGTCGACATGGTGATGATGAAGGTGATGCGGACGTAGATGAACAAAAGCGAGCAGTCGCGTAGTCGCTACCCAAAAACCTAATCGCCCCTCTCCCCGTACAGGATCCGGAGAGGCGTGGTTTCGGAGGCCTGCTCTCCCGTCAACCGTGTACGCGGTGAACGGGACGGAGTCGCCGGCGGCAGCAGCAGCAGAGGAACGACGTGAGCGTGGAGGCGGAGATGCGTTCTGTTTCGTGACGGCTAGGGTTGGCAGCGCCCCACATATATATGTGCGGCCGCGCGTGGAGAGACGTGGGCTGAACCCACGTCCAAGTCGGTAGCCCACGATCCGACGTCTCAGATCGTGGCCCCACCTGTCAAAGACTCTCCGTTCCTGACCGGCAAAAAGAAGCGCATAGGAGTGAGCTCGGCTCGGCTCAATCCCGCAACCCGCGGCGCGTCGTGACGAGGCGTGGCGTGGCGTGGCGAGGCGAGCGGAGGAGGAGGAGTGCGCGAGGGCCTCATCTCTTCTCAAGCTCCAATAGCATGAGGGAGAGAGTCCCTTATAAACCACTCCAACTCTCCTTCCACTTCCAAGGTGGGACTAAACTTCCCACACACCTAGTGCCATATAACCCACATGGGCCCTTAGAGATTTTTCAGAAATTGCAATATGGGCCTAGAGCCCATCTCAGATTTCAGCAATCCCCCACCAGATCTCGAAGGCCCATAGTGTCCTCTGTTCCAAACACTGTTTTGATATACTAGTGTTTCAGTGAAGACCTGTTAAGGTTGAGCTTCACCTAGAGCAAGTAGCTACATTCCTTCACAACTGAACAATGGACTATGCCTTGAATTGTCAGTTTGGCGTAAAGAAGTTTCACCACATGTCTTACTAGTACTGGGCTGCCGAAGGCTGACCCCTCGGGTGGAGCATATAAGTCACACTCCTGGCCTATTCATGAGTTTACTAGAGATCACCCCAATCTCATAGACTGTGACTAGCAGTCGGGCTCACATAGGTGTGTTCCTCCAAAGATCGCTCTGTAGGATAGCATCTTGCTTATACATATAAGCCTTGGAACACATTAAGACAATAGTCATCCTTCCGTACAGTTTCCGAGAGTATTGCATCTCCAACGGAGTGGGTTAGTAAAGTTACTCTCCTCAGTTCACCACTGGCTCGTTTCCCCAGGTCCTACTTCACGGGATCTCCGATCACATAGGTTGGGTTACCACCATGGTAACTCATGTGGGTCTCATACCCATCTCCCTCGATGCACTATCTATCACTACACGTGATAGCCCTTTCGTAAAGGGATCTGCCAGATTCTTAGCCGTATGGACATAGTCCAACGCTATCACTCCGGAGTTTCTTAATTTTCTGACAGCTTTTAATCTCATTCTTATGTGTTTGGTGGACTTCATGTTGTCCTTTGAACTCTTCACCTTGGTGATGACAGTCTGATTGTCACAGTTCATAAGGATAGCCGGAACCGGTTTATCAACCAATGGCAAGTCCATCAAAAGATCTCGAAGCCATCTCGCTTCAACACCAGATGTGTCTAATGCCGTTAATTCTGCTTCCATTGTCGATCTCGTTAAGATCGTTTGCTTGCAAGACTTCTAGGAAACAGCGCCACCTCCAAGAGTAAACATATACCCAGTTGTGGCCTTCATCTCATCAGCATCAGAGATCCAATTCGCATCACTATACCCTTCAAGTACCGACGGGTATCCGGTATAGTGAAGTCCATAGTTCATAGTACCTTTCAGATAGCGCATAACTCTCTCAACAGCATGCCAATGTACATCACCCGGTTTGGAAACAAACCGGCTCAGTTTGCTCACAGCAAACGCGATGTCAGGCCTCGTTGCGCTCGCTAGGTACATCAGTGAACCAATGATTTGAGAGTATCTCAATTGATCTTTAGCCATGCCTTTGGACTTTCGAATCAATACGCTAGGATCATATGGTGTTTGAGATGGTGTGCAGTCCGAATATCCAAAACGACTCAACACCTTCTCAACGTAATGGGATTGCAGAAGTGTGATCCCACCCTCATTATCTCTCAGTAGCTTGATGTTCAAGATAACATCAGCCACACCAAGGTCTTTCATCTCAAAGTTCTGAGATAAAAACGATTTGACCTCCTCAATGACTTTGAGGTTTGTTCCGAATATCAGTATGTCATCAACATACAAGCACAGTATAACTCCTTCGCCCCCACCATGGCGATAGTATACACATTTGTCAGTCTCATTAACAACGAAACCAACAGATGTCAGAGTTGTATTAAACTTATCATGCCATTGCTTAGGTGCTTGTTTCAGGCCATATAAAGATTTTATCAACCTACACACCTTTCTTTCCTGACCATCTATCACAAAGCCATCAGGCTGTTGCATGTAGATTTCCTCCTTTAGCTCTCCATTTAGAAAAGCCGTCTTAACATCCATCTGATGGACGAGAAGACCATGTGAGGCCGCCAACGAGAGTAATACTCGAATGGTGGTCAGTCTAGCCACAGGTGAATAAGTATCAAAGAAATCTTCCTCTTCTTGCTGGTCATAGCCCTTGGCCACAAGCCTAGCCTTGTACTTTTCAATCGTACCATCGGGCCTAAGCTTCTTTTTGAACACCCACTTACATCCCAGTGGTTTGCAACCATAGGGACAGTCAGTGATCTCCCATGTCCCGTTAGCCATGATGGAATCCATCTCGCTACGGACCACATCCTTCCAGTAGTCAGCTTCTGGAGAGGCATACGCTTCTGAAATAGAAGTGGGAGTATCATCCACGAGGTACACGAAGAAATCATCACCAAAGGTCTTTGCAGTCCTTTGTCTCTTGCCCCTACCAAGGGTTTCCTCGTCATCCTCCTCGGGATTTTCATCATGTGTTTGTTCATAATATTCCATAGGGATGGCAGGTTCAGGAGTCTCCTCAGATTCCTGTCTAGAAGTGCTTTGCATATCTCTCATAGGAAAAATATCCTCAAAGAATGTAGCATCCTTAGACTCCATAATTGTACCGATCTTCTGGTCAGGTACCTCAGATTTCACTACTAGAAATCTATAGCCAACGCTGTTCTTAGCGTAGCCCAAATTAATGCAGTCCACGGTCTTATGTCCAAGCTTACGCTTTTTGGGGATCGGCACGTTGACTTTCGCCAAACAGCCCCAAGTGCGCAAGTACGAGAGTGTCGTCCTTCTCTTTGCCCATTTCTCATAGAGAGTGATCTCACTATCCTTTGTCGGAACTTTATTCAGGACATGACATGCCGTCAATATAGCCTCCCCCACCATGCCTTGGATAAACCTGATGTATCTAACATGGCGTTAACCAAATCAGTTAGAGTACGGTTTTTCCGCTCGGCAACCCCGTTTGACTGGGGTGAATAGGGAGGCGTCCTCTCATGAATAATGCCGTGTTCCGCACAGAAGGAATCAAACTTACTCGAGAAGTACTCTCCACCACGATCTGACCGGACTCGTTTAATTTTCTTTTCAAGTTGATTTTCAATTTCTGCCTTATAGATTTTAAAGTAGTGTAGAGCCTCATCTTTAGTATTTAACAGATACACATAGCAATATCTAGTGGAATCATCTATCAATGTCATGAAGTATCTCTTTCCACCTTTAGTCAACACACCATTCATCTCGCAAAGATCAGAATGTATGAGTTCTAATGGTGCCAGGTGTCTCTCCTCCGCGGCCTTATGAGGCTTGCGAGGTTGCTTAGCTTGCACACATGAAAGGCACTTAGAACCTTTGGCTAAAGTGAAACTCGGGATTAAATCCAACTTGGCTAGCCGCGTCATAACACCAAAACTAATGTGACAAAGACGTGAATGCCAAACTTCAGATTCATTAACATTCGAATGAATATGGTTCACGACTTTATTACAAAAATCTGCGAGGGAAAGGCGGAACATCCCTCCGCTCTCATAACCTTTTCCAACAAATAGTCCATACTTAGTAACAACTAATTTATTAGACTCGAATACCAACTTAAACCCTTCTCTACATAGAAGGGAGCCACTAACGAGGTTCTTCTTGATGGCGGGGACATGCTGCACGTTCTTCAGCTGCACGATCCTTCCCGAAGTAAACTTCAGATCGACCGTGCCAACACCATGAACAGAAGCACTCGCGCCATTCCCCATCAATACGGACCCGTGGCCTGTGACCTGGTAAGAAGAGAACAATGAAATGTCAGCACACACATGAACACCTGCACCTGTATCCACCCACCAATCGGTAGGCTGAAACACTGAAAAAACAGTAAATAAATTACCGTACCCAGATGCACCATTCTCATTGTTGCTCACAATCATGTTGACAGACTTGGAGTCCTGTCCTGGCTTCTTAAACTTGTTTGGGCACTTGTTGGCCCAATGTTCAGCCGAACCACAAGTAAAGCAGCCCTCATCCTTCTTGTTCTTCTTGAAGGTCTTCTTACCCTTCTTCTTAAAGTCGGCAGTCTGTTGGACACCGTTCTTTCCCCTGGGCTTGTGGGAATTGGAGTTCTTCTGATGCACCATATTGGCCACAGAAGTTCCTTCGACCCCTTTTCCGTGCGAGTCCTTTGCCCTTGAGTTCTGCTCAACACTCAGATGGCCAATGACATCCTCCACAGAGAATTCACGCCTCTGATGTTTCAGAGTGGTGGCAAAGTTCCTCCAGGAATTGGGGAGCTTAGCGATTATGCAGCCCGCGACAAATTTGCCCGGTAACTCGCACTTAAGAAGCTCAAGCTCCTTAACAATGCATATTATCTCATGAGCCTGCTCCAATATAGATATTAGGTTTTTGGATTGTTGAGTAAATAGGCAGTTTTTCGATTAAATTAATCCATGAATAAATCATGAGCATGACATGGACAGCATTGATAACATACTGATTATGATCTAACAGAGCATGTACTACGGATATAGTAGAGACATCTACGCATACCGCTAGTACTGCTACAACAGAAAGAAACACGAGAGGGATAAGCGATGTATACCCTCCAATCGGCCACGCGGTGGCGGTGGCGGTGACAGCAGCCGCGGCATCCTCGGCGGCCTTCTTGTCGGCCTCGGCTTTCTCAGCGGCGGCACGGTCGGTGTCGGTCGACATGGTGATGATGAAGGTGATGCGGACGTAGATGAACAAAAGCGAGCAGTCGCGTAGTCGCTACCCAAAAACCTAATCGCCCCTCTCCCCGTACAGGATCCGGAGAGGCGTGGTTTCGGAGGCCTGCTCTCCCGTCAACCGTGTACGCGGTGAACGGGACGGAGTCGCCGGCGGCAGCAGCAGCAGAGGAACGACGTGAGCGTGGAGGCGGAGATGCGTTCTGTTTCGTGACGGCTAGGGTTGGCAGCGCCCCACATATATATGTGCGGCCGCGCGTGGAGAGACGTGGGCTGAACCCACGTCCAAGTCGGTAGCCCACGATCCGACGTCTCAGATCGTGGCCCCACCTGTCAAAGACTCTCCGTTCCTGACCGGCAACGCGTCGTGACGAGGCGAGGCGAGGCGTGGCGTGGCGAGGCGAGCGGAGGAGGAGGAGTGCGCGAGGGCCTCATCTCTTCTCAAGCTCCAATAGCATGAGGGAGAGAGTCCCTTATAAACCACTCCAACTCTCCTTCCACTTCCAAGGTGGGACTAAACTTCCCACACACCTAGTGCCATATAACCCACATGGGCCCTTAGAGATTTTTCAGAAATTGCAATATGGGCCTAGAGCCCATCTCAGATTTCAGCAACACCATTACGTTATCTCACACAAAATAGCCTTACGCATCACACCAAATTAATCTAAAGTACACCTAGAGAGCTCTAGAGAACTGCTGCTGCTGCTGACGGTTCCATGATGATAAAAAGAAGTATCTTGGGTTCCATTTTTTTTTAAAAGGTATCTTGGGTTTGTACTACTCCATCATCAGATTATTTGCTGCTACTAGTATTACTTAATTACAGAGGCCATCTTCTGGCATCCACTTCCAATGGCCCTTATCATTCCGTCTGAGATTTTTCTTTTAGCCGAGGTCTCCCATTTCCATTAGAGATCTCTTTCCATTACCACCGTCCGTAACCCGTTCATTCATTTAGCCACCTTGGTGCATCACTTTGTCCATGTTGCTTTACAAAATGCAAACAAACAATTTTAATTAAGCTTTGCTCCCCCGTAGCCGCGTAGATAATGCTTGATTGCGCTCTCTTCAGTACATACCCGCCTTGGTCCTACTACGTACAGAAGATCCAACCCACCTGGTGGCCAGGACGTCACAAGGCTACTGCCTATGGCGGTGCGTGCAGATAAAAGGCGGCCGCTTGAGGCTTCAGTCGGCCATAGTAGAACCCTGTGAAGGACAGAACAAAGTGTATTTTTTGAAAGGTCGACAGAACAAAGTATAGCCAACCAACACACAAAAGTGCAAAAGTGCAATGAACGAACGCTTCACCAGGATCTTGGGTCTTCAGTCGGCAAAAAGAACATGCATGCTCATTTTTCAGCTAGAAAAACGATACTACGTCTCAACACCTCACCCATCGCTCGTCGGTCATCCTTGCTTGATACTCCATCTGTCCTAAAATAAATATTTTAACTTTAATACATCTTTGCACTAAAGTTAATAAAAAATTAAGACATTTAATTTAGAACTGAGGGAGTATAATATATAACCAAACAAAAGCACGTCCGTTGGAATCTCGTCGCAGTGGAGTCTGGCTATGGAGTTTTCTCCACTTGGAAGATCCTAGGAGCATGTACAGTTGGAGCTACCAAATTCGGGCCCCTATACACCCGTCTCCAACGAGGTCGACGTGGCTGAGGACGTCGTGGCACTCCGCCGTGGGTGGGATGGCAACCGCACGCCCAGGCTGGGAGTAGCCCAGCGTCTCCTCGACACGCCCAGCGCCGCCCGGCACCATCCAGAACGTGTGCTTCGTCGGAATGAGTCCGACATCCCACACCCAAATCCAACAGACGAAGGACTTGGTGTGGTCGCGCTCCTGCGTGCGACTGTCAAGCCTGTCCACCCGGCAGCCGAGCGCCTCCTCCGCCCCAGCCACTGACCAGAAGTGCTGATGCATGTCTTCAATGACGATGCGGACGTGGAGGTTGAACTTCTGGATGACCGCGTGGTCATGCTCATGCCACGGCCTTATGAAGAGCTTGGTGCCGTCGACGGTGATCGAGCCGAGCCTGACGATGTCGTCGCGGTGGGCCGGCAGGTTGAACATGATGAAGAAGTCTTCGGGTCGATGGCACGTGATCCGCAGCTACACAGCTGCTCCTCGAGGACCTGGCCCACGGCCATGGGGCTGGCCGTGGAGCGATGCTCGCCCGCCGCGGTGAGGGTCACGGCCTAGCGCCGCAGGACGAAGATCTTGTGGTCCAGGGCCGGCGTAGCCACGACCACCTTGCAGTTGTGCCTGGGGCGGCGAGACGGGTCGGTGATGCTGTGCCGCTCCATGAGTTTGTATGTTGTATGTAGTATATATCAAATCGGGGAGTATGTACGCGTAGTATGTAGTATATAAGAATATTTAGGTAGCATATATACTACTTTTGGTGTGTGTGTCTATATATATATATATATAGGTAAAATAGATCTAAAATATATATATATATATATAAATAAAATTCCTTTAAGAAATAAAAATAAACAACTTGAAACCGCTTAGGCCAGCGCATCCAGTGGGCAGTACGGCAGGTAGTTGTACATGCGAAAACCGGTAGAGCAGTGCAAAACCAATCCAAAAGTACTAAATGGGCTGACCCACCACCATTAATTTGATGTTAAATTTTTTTGTCCACAATGTTGTGATTCAAATTTATTCTTTGTTTAAAGTTAAATTTGAAAGTTTGAATTTATGGATTTGAGATGTTAGTGAGTTATGCAGTACTAAAACATGACAATTTGGAAATATATTGATGCAAAAGGTCGATTGTATATATATAAATTAAAATTATAAAAATACAATAGTTTTAGAGAGTCTGAGTTTATACATTTATTTCTTTATCCTTGGTCGTTTGCCTCAGGCCGAGCACACTCAAGGAAGAGCAGAAAGATGAAAGCGCATATTGGCTGGCCCAACAAAGTAGAGTTCCTCGATCGCCCTTGGTTAGTTTTCTTATCACTCCCCTTTTTTTCTAGTGCTGCTCTGTTGTTCAAGAATAAAAATCTGCTACCACTTTTTAAAACAAAAAATTTCAAAGAATTAAAATTTCATGAATTTGAAAAAAAGTTCACGAGTTTTAATAAAATACCATGGATTATAAAAATGTTCACCCATCTAAAAAATGTTGATGAATTCGAAAACATTATTTTAATTTCGAATATCATAATTTCATAAAATTTCACAAATTTGTAAACGTTTAGGGATTCAAAAAAATCATGGATTTTAAATAATTTACAAATTTTTCAAAATGAATTTGGAAATGTTCACGAGTCTGGAAAAAAGTTCATGCAATCTAATTGTTTTAAAAATGGAATAGAACAAAAAAAAGGGAAACCCCTGATTAAAAACCAAGGGTGCAGGAAGCTAGTGTCAAAAGAAACTCAGGGTTCAGGGTTCACGATTTTTAGCTCAAAGAAAGTCCGGTGCATCTGCTGACGGTGCGATGGATGGGTAGAAGCCTAGAGGTGGCAAAGGTGACGGTCAAAGGTGCAGGAAGTTCAACAATTCATCAGGACAAGCAAAAGGAGATCTAACTCGCAGTTCGGAGAGCGCATGAAATTGCTCATACGGTCTCTGCTTGTGAAAAGTGGACAAGTAGTGCGTTTTTTTGTTGGAAGGTAATAACGAATCAAGAGTATCTGGAGAAGCAAAATACCAAACACTAGAAGACACGATACTTGCTTTACTTACGTGCTATGCTTAATTATATTTTAGATCATGGCTAATCAAATACTCCCTGTGTCGCTAGCTAGTTGTTCCTCTTGGTTATGTCCTCTCTTGAGATTTGCTTTGCGACATACTCGCTCCGTTCTTAAATGTAAGTCTTTGTAGAGATTTTACTATGAATCACATACGGATGTCCCCCGCAAAAAAAACCACATACGGATGTATATAGATGCATTTTAAGTTTAGATTCATTCATTTTGCTTTATATATAGTCTATCTAGTGAAATATCTACAAAGACTTACATTTAGGAACGGAGGGAGTAGTATGTTAAGTACTTCCTCTGTAAACACTAGTAGAAAACAGGGCTACCGTTCGGCCCTGGCCAGCTCATTAGACCCGGTTCTTCAAGAACCAAGACCAATGGGGGGTATTAGACCTGGTTCATGAGCCCAGGGGGTCGGCCGGGGCCTCGTGGGCTTTGGTCCCGGTTCGTGTGAAACCATTTGTCCCGGTTCGAGCCACGGACCGGGACCAATGGTCCTCGCTGCTGGCCCACAACCATTGGTTCCGGTTCGTGGCTTGAACCGGGACAGAAGGGGTGGCTTTAGTCCCGGTTCATGCCACGAACCAGGACAAATAACTTGCCTATATATACCCCATCGTCGCGGCAGAGCACTCCACAGTGCTCTGTTTTGTCAAGCCGGCGAGGGAAGGGCATTTGGGTGCTCTAGTTCACCTCCTATGCACATGAGGTGTTCGATGAAATTTCCGAGCCACACTAGTTAAGCTTTCTCCTCTCGAAACTCGTTCTCCGAGCTCCATTTTCAACGAGATTTGTCTAGATTTAGTGGTCCGTCACGCCCCCGTCCCCGCCCCGTCTTCACCGCCGTCGATCGCCCGCGCCGATCTCGTCGCCGGCACCACCGTGATGAGCCTCTTGTTCTTATCTTCTTTCTGAAAGAAAAAAATTCTGACTTCAGATAGATACTTGTCTAATTTTCTTACTTTTATTATTTCTTGTTATTATATAGTGCGATGGTTTTGGTATCCGCCCCCGTCGGCCCTCGTCCTGTCTATGATTCAGATGTGGTATATATTATCTTTTCATAACTATTTGGTTCATTTATTGTTTATGACAATTATGCCGACCAATGTGACATAGATTTTATTTATCTAGGAGGTTGTTGAACCGGAAATTTTAACCGACCCTATTGTCGAGAGGTTAAATTTAGTTGAAGAAGAAAACAATTACTTGAAGGAAAATAAGAAAAATTGAGGAGGAGAAGATGATATTGGAGTTGCATGTTGTGGATGTCGTCGATGATCACAAGATCAAGATGGATGCAATGCGGTTGAAGATTAAAAAGATTAGAAAATATGCCATTCATACCGAGGTTTGGTATCATTATGCAGTTGGATCAGCTGTTGTCTTGGTTGCGGTTATGATCGCATTTGTTTTTACATTGAAATGTTTTACATAATTTCAATGTATGGTTTAATTAGATGCTCTGGAGAGCTATATGTTGTTCAATGAGAACTATGTATGTACTTTGGTTTTAATGCTCTGGAGAACTATGTATGTACTTTGGTTTCAGAGTTCATTTCAAATGCTTTTCAACTTCATGGTCTTATAGCTCAAAATAATCAGTAAATGCATGAAAAATAACAAATGAAGTCAGAAACAAAATAAAATAAAATAAATAAATAATATGAAACAAAATGATATAAACTTTAATAAAATAGATAAGTACAAACAAAAAAAACTTTAATAACATAAATAAAATTTATGAAACTAAAATTATCAAAGTATTTTCTGTTCAAAACATTATAAGCAACTTCTACAATTATTGAAACTAAAATTATATAAAATTGATGCAACTAAAATTATCAAAGTATTTTCTATTCAAAATCATTAAAAGCAAAAAGAATATTCATAAAAAACTTTTTTTGTTAGAAACTTTAATAGCAAAAAGAATTATCATAAAATAAA
>NC_041391.1:98262226-98262917 GCF_002162155.2 Triticum dicoccoides | reverse complement strand
ATAAAATAAATAAGTATTTTTTTATAAGTAGAAATAAAAAAAACGTTAATAACATAAATAGAATTTATGAAACTAAAATTATCAAAGTATTTTCTGTTTAAAACATTATAAGCAACTTCTAGTATTATTGAAACTAAAATTATATAAAATTGATGCAACTAAAATTATCAAAATATTTTCTATTCAAAATCATTAAAAGCAAAAAGAATATTCATAAAGAACTTTTTTTGTTAGAAACTTTAATAGCAAAAAGAATTATCATAAAATAAAATAAATAAGTTATTATAAACAAAATAAAATAAAATAAATAAGTATTTTGTTGTAAGTAGAAACAAAATAAAATAAATAAAGCAAAAAAGAAAACAAAAAAAATGAAAAAAAATAAAAATTTGCCACCAACTAGGCCACCACTGCCTTAATACAACTAGAAACCCATCCATGGGCCAGGATTCAGGCCCGCAGTAGGCCCAAAAGGCCCATCAGGCAAAGCAGTAGCAAGTAGGCCCGTAAGCCTGCAGTGGAGAGGAGCTCGAGAGGGGTGCGGCAGTGGGGCTTATAAACCACCGCGCGCCCCTCTCAACTAGCGAGGTGGGACTAAACTTTGGCTGCGACGCGGGCAGCACAGGGGCCTTTGGTCCCGGTTGGTGGTACCAACCGGGACTAAAGGGTGGGCACCAACCGGTACCAATGC
>NC_041391.1:98230240-98261134 GCF_002162155.2 Triticum dicoccoides | reverse complement strand
GGTACCGATATACCCCCTCCCCGATAACATTATTTTCCCATGTATATGTATGTCACGTCATTGTCGATATAACCCCGTCTCGGATAACTTCGACATGAGGGGCAGTCGATATATATACCCCCTCTCGACTGTGTTAACTTATACCACGGCAGCACCCCCCTCGACCCTCTCGCTCGACCAAAACTCTCGAGGACACCCAAACCCTAGAGAAAAACAATTTTGGTCTCCTACCCCCTCCCGCCGCGCCCCTACCCGACAAACTCTCTCGAGGCCACCCAAATTTACCAAGTTAAAAGAGCGTTGTCGTTGAGGCCACCCAAACCCTTGAAGCATTGTGTTGAGGCCACCCAAACCCTTGAAGCGTTGTCTAGGCCACCCCAAACCCTAGAGAAGCAGCGTCGAGGCCACTAACATGATTCCTTGTTGTGATTAGCTAGCTAGTTCTACGTTTACCACTAATATATATCCAGCTATACCATGTTTGAATAATAATTGACATGTTGTAAATATTTGCAGAAACTATGGAGCACTCCCGAGACGAAGCAACAGAAGCGATGTTGGGGGACATAATCGCACATGGAAGTGATGTCGTTGCGTCATTTCTCAACGACACCGATGGTCAAGAAGGACTGGGTGAAGAAGAGGGCTATGTTCATGATAGCTCCGGCCCATTAATGCCGGTACAATAAGAGGGCTATGTTCATGATGGCTCTGGTGACCCAATGGAGGTAAAAGAAGGAGACCGTGCTGATTGCTCCGGTGACCGAACCGAGTCCGGCCAGGTATATATATATTAGTTAAGCCCGTGCTGACTAGTTGATTGATGGATTCATTATTTTCATATGTACACATATTAATTAACTCTCGTCTTTCTTCTTTTTTCTCTAGCCCTCCGGATCGAGCTCAACTTCGGTAAAGAAATGAGGCCCGAAGAAAAAGTTGCGCTCGGATGAAAGGTTTGAGATCACAGCAATCGCGCACGATGGCAAGCCGATTGAACCCATCCGGACAAGGGATGCATTTCGTGCTCAGTGCGGGGTTCTTGTTAGGGACAAGATCCCGATTAGTATCCAGCAATGGTTAAAGCCAAAGAAGGAAGACCCTGAGGTGCCGATGTCTTATGTCTCTGATATAAAGAAAGAAGATCTTTGGACAACTCTTAAGGCAAATTTCACCCTACCGCTAGAGGAGGATCCAGAGAAGCCAGTTAAAGAGGAATTGATCAAGTCTCATGCTCGTAAGAAGATGGCAGAACTATTCAGGAGGTGGAAGAATGAGCTGAAAACGTTTGTCGACAAAGAAGAGACACCATAATTCACCGGCCGGTTTGAGAAGATAAGAGATCAATAGCCCGCATTTGTGGCCCACAAGACATCGGAAAAGAGTAAGAAGATGTCAGCGACAAACACGATTAATGCTGCGAAGAAGAAGCATCACCATCGCACGGGGTCAGGTGGTTACCTCAAAGCCCGACCTTTGTGGGACAAGGCTGAGAATGACCTGATTGCTAAAGGGGTCGAACCAGAGACATTGAGATGTCCAAACATTGCCGGACTTGGTTCTTCGGGGTTGGCGGAACCTTGGACCCTGTATCAGGGAAGTGCGTTTGGATGGAAGAGCAACTGCGAATACGTGCCAGGAAGCTTCGGTAGTGTATCGAGAAAGCGCAGGAAGGGACGTTCGTTCCAGATAGAGAGAAGGACGAGCTCACAATGGCCCTTGGAAATCCTGAGCACCTTGGACGGACACGAGGCATGCCAGGCTCCCTTCCGTGGAAGGCTGGGTTTCCGGACGCAGGGGGTTACAAAACCCAGGAGAGGAGGAAGAAAGTGGAGCATAGCCAACTGCAGGCGCTGCACGAAAGGGTACAAGGGCTAGAGGAACGAGAAGCAGATCGCAGCAAACGACTTGCCGAAGCTTCCCCTGAAGCTACCCCGCCATCTCAGCGGAGAAGCTGCGTGGCTTCCACCGAGCAGACTCAGCAGCTGGAGCCTGTCTTCACGGGCTACCCTATGGATGCTATCACAGAGTCTCAACATTGCCACCTTGTGACGTGATGGATGACATTGAAAGTCAAGGCGGCTGTTGGCTCTGTTATACCTAATGCACCTGGCTCAACCTACCACGCAGCCGATTCCAGAAGGATATGCTAGGGTGATGGTGGATCAAATAACAGACGGATTTGAGGACCTTGAGCTTGACCACCCTACGGGTGAAGGGGAGATTCGTCTGGGTTCTTCTCTGAAGACTCCACGCCTATGGCGGAAGGAGCTCACACTATAAAAAAATACACTTCCGTGATGATACGTGTTTGTCACAGTAGGTCGCGTTTTTTGTCATGCATGTACATCCATGACAAATTTATGACAGAATCAAGATAGTCATACCTGTGCTGTCGTAGAAGTGTTCCTTGACATTACCAAAATTATCATCACGGAAGTGTCCACTTCCATGACGATAAATCGCGCATCACAGAAGAGCTTTCGTCAAGGGTGAGCGACACGTGGCATCCACCGTAATGGAACGCCGTTAAGCTATCGGGTCAGATTTTGGATCCGATAACCCGTTAATAGCCACGACCAATGCCGATTTTCCACGTGTAAAATTCTCATTGGCTGACGGATCCACGTGTCAGCTCCGTGTTGGCATAGGTGTCACTCATCCAACGGTCGAGATGGGCCTATGATATGTTGACACGTGAACCGTCCCAAAAGTGGCCCACAAAGTTTAAATGGGCCGGCCCAACCGAAGACCCATAAGATTTAGCGGACCATAATGGGCCGGCCCAGCTAAAGGCCCACAAAATTTAGCGAACCATAATGGGCCGGCCCAGCTAAAGGCCCACAATATTTTGCGGACCACAACGGGCCGGCCCAGATAAAGGCCCACAAGATTCTGCAGACCATAATGAGCCGGCCCAGCTAAAGGCCCAACATTCTCTGTCAAATCGGCCCGTCAACGGCCTGGTCTAAACTTGTCATCAATGCGGCCCATGGTCACTTCTGGCCCGTTAACAGTCCGCTAAGTAATTGGGCCGAATTACGGCCTGGTGTATTTCCGGCCTGTTAAAGGTCCGGCTTCATTTGGGCCCATTTACAGACCATCAAAACTTTCGGCCCATAAACGACCGTGAAGGATTTGTGTCATATTCGGCCATGTCTGTCATTCGGCCTGTTAGAGGCCCACTATAGATTTGGGCCACTTTCGGCCTGTTGTCATTTTTGGCCTGTTAACACCGGACGTAAACCATGGGCCATATGTGGCCCAACGTCATATCGGGCCCATTAACGGCCCATATAAACATGATGATAATCTAGCCCGACCGAAGTTCCGGCCTGTTAAAGGCCCATGTATTAGGTCGGCGCATTTACGGCCCGTCCGAATTTCGGCCTGTCAAATATCCGCATCGTAAATGGGCCACCATTTCGGCCTGCTAAGTCCAGTGGGTTATTTGGCACAATCAGGGCCCAATCTCACTTTCGATCTATTAAAGGCCCATGTTTTTATGGGCTTGAGATATTTACACCTGTAAACGGCCTATTTTTACTGAGGGCCCAAATTATGTTTAGGCCTGTTAAAGGCCCACTATGGGCACAGGCCTACCAGAAAAATTTGAAAGCTTATACTAATTTAAGCCCAGATATTTTTAGTGGGCTACATGCCAATTTCGGCCCGTAATCGTTTTTAGCCCAATTGTAATGGGCCCGGCGAATGTTGGCATGTTGGGCTCCTACGAAGCTTTCGGCCGAATACATTACTAAGATAAACCTACACTATACAAAAATAGCGTCGTAATTACTGCAGCCTGTGGCAGCATCATAAATGTTGTATCACAACAAAATAAATTCCAATCATACAACAAAAGGTCTGTTGGCATAAAGTTTACAGTCCTTCCAGATAAAAGCACCATCAGATGTATAGAAGCACAGATCATTTGACCTGAGTGCTAATGTTTCAAGCTGTAGAATCTGATGGAGCAGCACGATCTCCACCTTTTTCCACCATTGCTCTTCAACAACGAAGCGAATGTCTGATAGTCTGGTTTCAATACCATTCATATCTTGACGACATTTCTCAACCACTATTCTTGTTTCCGAAACAACGTCCATTAGGGATTGGACTTGTGTCTGGAGCACAGATATATCACTCTGTCTAGCAGGAAGATTTTGTTCAGTAGGCGATTTGGACGAGGTTACCTTGACAACCAACCCAGAATTACGTAGGAAGGTGCTTTTTGCACTGTTAGTGGAGAGATACTGACGCACTGCAACAAGAGGTGACATTGTGCCTGTAGTAGCCTCGTCACCTTCAGGTGGTTGTGGCTGTTCAATCATTTGTTTCATAGCTTCCTGAAAGTTTGAACTTGTAGATTAGTGTACCAGATAAGTTACTAATGAGACGAAAACAAACAAAGTAGGTTAAACATTTATACATAACTTATTTTGGTGAACTACTGTAATACATTAGCATGTATTCTAGTGCCAACTACATAATAAAATCACTTTCGGAACATATGTCCATGTAGCATGCCTACTGTATTGTCTATTTCCTCACATTTGTTGACATCTAAGGATAAAGAGACATGGTTTAAAGTAGGATGAACATAGTATGACATCATTCATATCATGGGCAAACAGATATAAAACAAACATGCTATTTTATCATTGTGTGCGCACGTGAACATAACAACTAGATTACAGATCAAGACCAAAAGAATATCCTTCATCTCTTTTTAACCATGTAAGGTAAAATGATACGTTAAGACAACTGTGTACAAAAGTGAACAGAGTAACTGACATTGGCTGCAAACCAAGTAGTTAAATAAACACATCACGGTACCAATCAGTTCAAGGCAGGAGGAGTAAGGACTTACAACAGAGGCTTGAGCTGGTGTGCTCATGCCCTTCATCTTGCTGGTGTGGCAATCCTTGAAGATTTGCACTGCATTTGGTTCAGGTTCTTTTTGGTCCCCACGGGATTTCCTCTGTATTTGGAACAAGTCAATATAGATACAATAATATGGCACAAAAAAAGAAGGAAGTAGCAACTATTTACAAGAGCCTCGCAGTGTGCAATATAGCTACGAGATCCTGTTGTCTGTTGGAACATCACTTTAGAACGGTTGGTTTTGTTCTTCAAATAGTTAGCCTAGAAGAAGATACACTTGTAAGGCACATACATAAATACAAGTTCAATATGTGGTCTGATCAAATACATATAGCCTACCTGATACTTTGGATCAGACCAGTGTTTAACGAGGGCTGTCCAGTCTTCATCTGTAATATATTCCACTGGAGATGTTTGGGTGATTTCATTGTTAGCCTTCCCTTCAAAGGGAGATTTTCTAAGATGGTACCGATACTGTCGCAGAGCAGACTAAAAAACATGAGTGCATGCTTGTTTAGTTGCATCATCTTTCGGATCCAACTTGAGCCTCATCTGTTGAAAAAAGAATGCGAGTCTTATTAGGAGGAAGCTAGAAAGTATGGGACAGAGCAATACAATATTACTAATTACGATGAATAACATTACTTAAGGATAAATGGTCAAGGAAGGTGTTAAACTGGGTATTGTCTTTCTCATTCCTGTACTGGATCCACGTTGGGAGGATACGCGCATGACACCTAACGGCAACGGCTGCCTCTGATACTAACTTGGCTGACTCTGTAGCATCACATGGCCTTTTTAAACCTGCCTCAAAATGGATCTCCATTCTTCCTACTTTAGATTTTGTTAATCTGTCAAGCATTATCCCTGATGTCTGTTTCCGCTTGCGCCGTGGTGCTAGTTCAACAACGAATATGGAAAGTGTTAGTGTACATCAAACTGTGGGAGTACATATAAAGGAGCATGCAACTGCAACTTGACTCGGTCAGGTACCGTCTTGGTGTTGATGCTCATGAGGTTCATCTGATCTTGCCAAGTCCTGTTGTGTCAGCAGTGCTTCGAAAGTAGTGTTAGGTGTGAAGGCAGCTTGGGAACTGGCCAGTTCCGGAGCAAACGAACGAGTAACTAGTTGAGATGCTGGTACAGTTGAAGCGGATGCTGCAGCTGGTGGAGCAGGTGATACTGTGTTTGTAGATTTAGCCAGTGGACTTGGACCTTCTACTGCACTATAAGTACCAGCAGAATCTCGACGACAGAACCTTTTCCGTTTCACCCGATGAGTAATAGCACTCCCTACTATATTATTTTCCTTGCTCTTTTTTGACTTTGCCATGTCAAGCTGTACCCACAACACAAAAGAATAAAATCACTCTTTAGAACTCATTGATGCATGATACAGACAAGCAATACTTTGATGTAAGATAACCATATGTGGATGGAATATGTAAGAAAAACATGACTTCATGACATATTCACAGCTACGATGTGCAAACTAAGCAGAAGGATTTTGAAGAAAATAGAAGTAATGCAAGCTAGACACCATATGAAAGATGCAACCAATATTACTCTGCCAAGTTAAAAGTGTCTTGCCATAAGTGGCAATTCGAAAAATTAGAAGCAGTACAACGTAGAAAGCAATGCAAGATGCAACCACTATCAAACTGCCATGTTAAAAGCGTCCAATCATGAGTTACTGATGCGGGATACACAACAACAGTACTTTGATGTAAGAACATGGTCTGATATATAGATGCAGTGTATTCTAGACACAGAAAGCCATGTCATATGCACATGTATAACGTATAAACTCAGCAGGTGCAATTTAATCGAAATAGAAGAAATACAGGCTAGACAACATATGCAATATGAAACCAATTATCACGCTGTCAACTTAGAGCAAGCACCCGCGATGGTGGAGTGCGGGAGATGAACTCATCATGTAGACTTGGGACTTCAACTTCATTAGCAGTAGCAGTGGCAAATCTAGAGAGTCTCTGTTTGCGTGGGTGTGGAGTACCACCAACATCCCCTAACTTACTCTTTTCCTTCCTATTTTCTGATATTGCCTTATGAAGTCAAAACCACAAGAAGATGAATAAAATTAGCTCTGCATAACTGGTTGATGCATGATACAAACGAACACTACTTTGATGTAAGCCAAGCGCATGATAGGAGGATGGAATATATACAAAAAAAGACAGCATTTCATATTCACACGTACGATAGGAGGATGGAATATGTATAAAAAAATAGTAAGCGAAAGGCATTTCAACAAAAATAGAAGAAATGAAAACTAGGCACCATATGAACATGCAACCAACATCACTCTATCAGGTAAAAAGTGTCTCGTCGTAAGTGCCATTTCAAGAAATTAGAAGCAGGACAAGCTAGAAGACAATGCAAGATGCAACCTACATCACAGTCCCAAGTTAAATGTGTCTTATGGGTAAGTGATCGTTGCAGGTATAAGTTGTAAGCTACGTAGATGCAATTCTACATAATCAGAAGCAATACAAACTAGACATCATACGGAAAACACAACCACGTATAACAGTTCCAAGTAAGAGCAAGCACCTGTGATGGTGGAGTAGGAGAGATGTTCTCATCATGTACATGTATGTTCTAGAAACAGGAACACGTGTCATAATCACAGGCATTATGTGTAAAGTAAGCAGATGCAATTCAAGTTAGAAGCAATACAAGCTAGACATCATACGGAACATGCAACCACATATAATAGTGTCAAGTTAGAGCAAGCACCTGTGATGGTGGAGTAGGGGAGATGTGCTCATCATCTACACAACTATGTTGACTGTCCAGCCTTGTGTTGTCTTGCGAATCTTGTTGGGAGGATGGCGGAGTAGAATCTTTAGAGACCCCCTGTTTGAGTTGCTCCGAAGGACCACCATCATCCATTCCCGGACTAATTTCCTTCAGCTGTAATGATTTTGCATATGAAGTCAAACCGATAAGAAAAAGAAATAAAATTTGCTCTTCAGAACTCATTCATGCATGATACTGACGAACACTACTCGGATGAAAGGCAAACACATGATGCGAGGATGGAATATGTATGAAAAACAGGATGGTGTGACATATTCACACCTATGATGTGGTAACTAAGCAGAAGGCATTTCAACAAATTAGAAGCACTGCAAGCTAGACACCATATGAAAGATGCAACCAATATCACTCTGCCAAGTTCAAACTGTATGGTGTTTCAACAAATTAGAAGCAGTATATGCTAGAAATCATATGCAAGACACAACCAATATCAAAGTGGCGACTTAAAGGTGCCTTATCATAAGTGACTGATGCGGGATATGCAAGAATAGTAGTGTGATGTAGAAACAGGAACACATGTCATATTCACAGGCATTATGTGTAAAGTAAGCAGATGCAATTCAACAAAGTTAGAAGCAATACAAGCTAGACATCATACGCAACATGCAACCACATATAATAGTGCCAAGTTAGAGCAAGCACCTGTGATGGTGGAGTAGGGGAGATGTGCTCATCATCTACACAGCTACATTGACTGTCTAGCCTTGCGTTGTCTTGTGAATCTTGTTGGGAGGATGGCGGAGTAGAATCTGTAGAGAACCTCCGTTTCAGTTGCTCGGAAGGACCACCATCATCCAATGCCTTGCCAATTTCCTTTAGCTGTATTGATTTTGCATTGTGAGGTCATACCGACAAGAAAAAGGAATATCATTCGCTCTTCAGAACTCATTCATGCATGATACCGACGAACACTACTCTGATGAAAGGCAAAGTCATGATACGAGGATGGAATATGTACGAAAAAATGGATGGCTTGACATATTCACACCTATGATGTGTTAACTAAGCAGAAGGCACTTCAACAAATTAGAAACACTGCAAGACACCATATGGAAGGTGCAATCAATATCACTCTGCCAAGTTAAAACTGTCTCGTCATAGGTGGCGTTCATCAAACTAGAAGCAATACATGCTAGAAATCATATTCAAGATGCAAACCAATATCACACTGCCAACTTAAAGGTGTCCCATCATAAGTGACTTATGCAGGATACACAAGAAGAGTAGTTTCATGTAAGAACATGGTGTGATAGACAGATATAGTATGTACCAAAAACAGGAAAGCGTGTCATATTCACATGTATCATGTGTAAGCTAAGCAGATGCAGTTTACACTAATTAGGAGCAATACGAGCTAGACACCATATGCAACATGCAACTAGATATCACACTGCCAAGTTAGAGCAAGCACCTTCGATGGTGGAGTAGGAGAGCGGAGACTTGGACCATGTAATGCACTATCAGTACAAGGAGAATCGGTACAGATGCTCCGTTTACGTTGCTGCAGAGGACCACCATCATCGCCTTCCTTACTCTTTTCCTTCCTCTTTCTTTATTTTGCCTTGTCAAGTTAAACCCACAAGAAAAAAGAATAAAATTTGCTCTTCAGAACTTATTGATGCATGATACTGACGAACATTATTTTCATGTAAGGCAGCCGCATGATAGGAGGATGGAATATGTATGAAAAATAGGACGGCGTGACATATTGACATGTATGATGTATAAAGTGTAAACTAAGCACAAGGTGCTTGAACTTGTTAGAATCGATGCAAGCTAGAAACCATATGAAAGATGAAACCAATATCACTCTGCCAAATTAAAAGGGTGCCCTAACAAATGTATTTGACCAAATTAGAAGCAATACGTGGCAACAGGCTAGAAATAATATGCAATATGCAATGAATGAAGGTGACTCATCTTAAGTGATTGATGCAGGATACAGAAGAGAGGTAGTTTCATGTAAGAACAAGGTTAACACATAGATGTAGTGTGTACCAAAAATAGGAAGGCATGTCATATTCACAGGTATAGTGTGTAAAATAAGCAGATGCAATTTACCCTAATTAGAAGCATTACAAGCTAGACACCGTATGCAACATGCAACCACATATCACACTGCGAAGTTGGAGCAAGCACCTGTGATGGTGGTGTAGGGGAAGTGCTGTCTTCAGGTACAGAGCAACATTCAATATCTTCATTTAGGCTTGCTGTTTCTTGAGAATCATGTGGAGAGGATGAAATTGCATTCTTTATAAGAGTATTGCGTCTCATATTAACCCACGCGCGTGACTGTCTCATCATAAGCGATAGACGCAGGATACACAAGAACAATAGTTTGATGTAAGAACATGGTGTGATAGGCAGATGTAGTATGTACCAAAAACAGGAAGGCGTGTCATATTCACATGTATAATGTGTAAGCTGAGGAGATGCAATTTAACAAATTAGGAGCATTGATGAGGGATACACAAGAAAAATAGTTTGATGTAAGAACATGGTTAATATAAAGACGTAGTATGTACCAAAAACAGGAAGGCATGTCATGTTCACAGGTATAATGTGTTAACTAAGCAGATGCAATTTACCCTAATTAGAAGCATTACAAGGTAGACACCATATGCAATATGCAACCACATGTCACACTGCCAAGTAAGAGCAAGCACCTGCGATGGTGGTGTGGGGGAATTGCGGTGATCAACTAGAGAGCTACGTTGACTATCTTCATTTAGCCTTGCTGTTTCTTGAGAATCATGTGGGGAGGATGACACTGCACTCTTTAAACGAGTAGGGCGTCTCACAGTAACCCACCCGGGTGACTGTCTCATCATAAGTGATTGACGAGGGATACAAAAGAGCATTAGTTTGATGTACGAACATGGTTAATAGACATATGTAGTATGTATCAAAAACAGGAAGGCATGTCATTATCAAAGGTATAATGTGCAAAGTAAGCAGATGCAATTTAACCAAATTGAAAGCAATACAGGCTAGACACCATATGCAACATGCAACCACATTTGAGAGTGCGAAGTTAAAGCAAGCACCTGGGATGGTTGTGTGTGGCAATTGAGATCATCAACTGCAGAGCTACATTTACTGTCTCCAACTGCTGACACTGCACCCATTAGAGCGCTGAAACGCTTAGTGCTTATCTTCGAATTACACTAGAGCGACTTCTGTCTTTTCTTTTCTGCATTCATCAACACTGCGTCAGAGTCTAAAATACCCATGCATAAAAAAACAATAGTGTGAGTATGGGTGAAGTGTGTGCACAATTAGTATAGTGTAAAGGTAGCAGATAGCAGGTTGGTGAGAAATAAATGACGGGAGACATATGATAGCTCTACAACATGCATGGCACACTCAATTACTACAGGATTCTATGAAAATAACAGTCGACTGAAAGCAAATAGGTCAGTCCATTTTTTCTGCACCATCCTATGTACAAAGAACGGGCATATCGCCTTCATCTACCTCCAACCAGTTAGTGTTGACGATCTTCCTCGAAACGCCAGCGACCATCGGCCCAGTATTCCTCCCCTGCCTGCGCCCTCCCCTCGACCTCACCGCACCGCCGTGCTTGGCATCGCCGTGCTTGTCACCGCCGTGCTTGGCACCGCCCCGACCATCCATTCAAGCCCCGCCGACCTCCAGATCGGGCGCAAGCAGCTCCTGCGCCCCACACCCCTATGATAGACACTGATGCGCCGCTTCCCCAGGGAACAGGTGGACTAGGTGCTCCGCGCGCCTAAGTGGGTGCTGCTTCTTTTAATTGCGGTTCGACTGCCCCTGAATTGAAATCCAGGCGGGCTACTGACCTCTAGCAAAGGTGAAATAGTAAAAGGGAGGAAACCTTGTGCATTTAGTATCACGAAGAAGATGCAGTCAGAAGCGCTCAACTAGTTTTTTTCGTGGGATGAATGCAGTGTGAGCGGAGACATAAGATTTGCATGAATAAGGGAAGATGAGTACCTCTTTCTGCTGGTAGTGCTGTGTCCTCCTTCTGTTTTTCCGACGATCTTGTTGTTTGCCGGAAACAAGAAGTTGTGGAGGACGGTGCAGCCTTGGACGAACTCATGGCAAAGTTGTTGAGTGTGGTGCGGTGGCCGTCTGTCGGCAGCGGGGAAGCAGATCCGAGGCGGCAAACGACGGTATAGCGGGAATAGCTCCAGTGCGGTGTACAGTTGCGACAGTGGAGCCGCAACAGTGAGGCACAGGACAGCGTGGTCGGAGTGGTTCTGGTACGGCGCACGTCGGCGTCGGCTCGTGGGGGCAGCTCTGCCTCGGCTTCAACTGCTAAGTCCTTGAGGGTGTTGCGGTTGCGGTTGCATTGGACGACGACGTCGGGGTACCGGCTCCGGCGTGATGGAGGAGGGCGGCGGTGGATTGGCCGCTATGGGGTGGAGGATGGAGGAGGCTGGGGTTTCGCGGCTGGTGGAGAGGGCGTTTTCGCGCCCATGGAGTATAAATGGGGAAATGGAGGGAGACGGGGAACTAAGGGGGAACAATGTTTCGGTTTGAGACGCGCTTGTTTGAAATTTCGGGTAAGTTACAAACTTTTCCCCCATCTAAAATTTCGGACATATTGCGGGTTGGGGGTAGGACAGTCATGTCAGGTGTCCCAAATGTGGGCGGGATAGATTTCGGCCGAGCGCATGGGTGTTTAGGCGCCCACGACGTATGAATGCTTCTCGGAGGCGGTTGAGACTAGCATCTTGGTGAAGTTACAAACCTATCCCGGTTTAGACCTTTGGACATCGGGCCGATAGGCTACACAGGCCAGAGTCATGACAGTAATTCCCTACCACCAAAACATTAGTCTCGCACGGTTTCGGGTGACCAGAGGCCTATTTGGCGCTTCGTTCAATATTTGGGAGCACAAGCATTAACGTTTTCGGTTCTCTTGAATTGAATTCTCAGGATTTGTCAAATTTCACAAATCTTTACTCTTGAAAATCCTAAAGCTACGATTATTTTGGAATGGAGGGGGTACATTTTAATATACATTGTAAACAAGTATATATTAAAAATATGCAACTTACCTCAGTTCATGCATGGTTCCAGGTATAATCTCCTTGGTTGCAAAAAAAAAGTTAGATATGCGTATGAATATATATAGCATGTTCAAACTCACAATAAAGATTGATGCCCCCTTTTACATCTGATTTACAAATGCCATTATCTCGGGTTCAAATAGATGAATGCACTTTCTATGAATTCGAATCTTCGAAACCCCCTTTATGTTGAATTCGACATGTATTTTATTTCGTAGCTAGCAATTTGGAATGTATCCATGCAAGTGACAAATGTATAAAGTGCTTCACACTAACAACATGGAGTGCACTAATTAATGTTTATATATGAATTGCAAAAACATCCATTGCCTGTATTTCAAACTGCTCTCACTCTATGGATCGATAATATGAAATAAACACATGCACATGCTAGAATTCAATAGAGTATGGGTGTCTGATAGACCGATTTTCGTCCATACGCAAATTTGCAAAATTCATGATCTCATCCAAATATAATAATGCCATTTATATTTTAAGTTAATGCGTAGAACCGCCTTTTACACGTAGATGCACTATGCCTCGCCCTGTTCTCACAAACGCGTTGTATATCTCTCTATCTAATGCATAAGTGCACACACTTTATATGCATCGGCATTTCTCTTTCACACATGCTCACAATCTCTCTCAGGGTGTCGGGGTGTCTCACACACATGCTCTCTCTATTTCTCTCTCTCTTTCTGACTACTATGTACCACTCTTTTCACTATTTCTCTCACATGCATATATACACATGCACGGTCTCTACTAGCCCTCTATACGCACATATATGTGCCTACGTGTCTCCCGCACGCACATTATCTTTAGGCCTCTCTCGCACACATTGCCCCCCCGACACACCTCTCTAATAGTAGTTGGCAGATATGATTTTATCATATCATTCGGTAGGATATCCCTAGCTGTTAGGCTAGATGGTAATACGAGGCAAAGTTTTACCCTAGTTCGGATCGGACCCTTGCAGTTGAAGAAAGAGCCTACTCCTGGTACTGTATATTAGTGATAGGGGTGTGTACAAAGTACACGTGAATACCAGGCATTGTGCGTGTGTGTATACTATCGACGAATTAGCCCCCAAGCTTGTATAACATACTAAGGGCCTAGGGTTACAAATCATATATAGTAGGCTTATCACCAGTGGGGATAGAGTCCTCCGCGACTCTGGTAGCTTCATGTTGTACGCCGAGTCCTCCACACGGGTCTCCGTATAACACGTCTCGGTCCAACCTATATGTGGCGCAGGATGGAACCGACCCATGAGTCTTCATGTTGACCCACCACAACTAGAAATGATGTGCCCACCACACCACACACACAATCGGCCACTAAGAAAATAAGCATATACAATAGTACAACGGTATCTAGCTCACGATACGTCTCCATATTTTGTTGAGGACACTGACGGACTTTGCATTTGATGCGTGCTCCGTACTTTGTTAACGACACTTACGGTCATTGTATTTGAAGCGAAAGCACGATATGGTCACTGGACTTCAGAATAAGCTCACCACGGTCACCACATACATTTTGTCATGCTAACCAACATGTGGTTGGATGGTTAGAGGACAGTGGTTTCTCGAGCCCACCAAGGTTAAAGTCCCGGTGCTCGCATTTATCTTGTGTTAATTTCAGTATTTTCCGGCGATGTACGTTCAGTGGGAGGAGACGTTCCACTCGACTATGAGGCACCTATGGTGACTTCGTAAAATCTCAAGATCATCTATGCTGGCCCACTCTCTCGAAGGTGCTCATAGGGGTAGGGTTCGCGTGTGTGCGCTTATAGCGGTGAGTGCTTGCGCGTATATATGAGCCCTTGCGTCTGTATCGTGTTAAACAAATACATGTCATGATTATACTGACACTGGCTCACCCGTACAACTCCGTATTTTGTTGATGACACAATCAATTGAGAAGTCAAACGGCACAACTAGTGTTGCACCATCGGGGCGCGTAACCGTGGGGCCCACCTGTCAGCCCGTATATGAAAAAAAGAAATGGTAGTTTGAGTCTGTACTGTGTTAATAAAATAGGAGTACATTTTAGGGTGATCATACGGCCACTGGCTCACCATACATCTCCGTAATTTGTTGATAACACGATCAATTGACCAGTCAAACGGTCCACATTCAGCAGCGCACATTACCATAGGGCCCACCCGCCAGCGCGTATATGAAGGACATAAATGGTAATAAACTAGTGGTCGGTGGGTATTCGAAGTCGTGAAACCTCTGGTTGGTAGTCACCGGCGGTTGGGGGGGGGCGTTCATTGGGCGGTGGGGTGGGGATCCCCGAAGAAAAATCTCGGCGCGGGAGGGGGGGGCCTAGAGGGAGGGCCGGTGCGGCGGCGGACCAGCGGTGGGGAGTGGTTTCGGGGAGGGCGGGCCGGCCGCGGGCGGCGGGGGCGGGCGGTTCGGCCGGTGGTGGCTCGCGGCTCAGGGGGGTGGAGTTTGATGGTAAACTGGAGGCCCTTGATTTCGTATCCAACGGCTGGAAAATCTAATGACCAGAGATGAAAAAGTCAGTCAACTGACGTGTAGCCTCACCCCGCACGTACACATGCACACACGCAAGACACACACGCATGTAGGCGTGCAACACGGACACCTACACATAACGTACACACGCACGCATGCTGGCATGCAACACTGACACGTACACATGCACTCACGAACACACGCACGTACGCACCCATGCATGCAACACTGAAACGCACCCTTGCACGCACGCAACACTCGCACGCCTGCATGCACACAACACACGACGCAAGATACACGCTCAACCTATACGTGCATGCACCCTTTGTTAAGGACATAGATTGTTACGGGTATTAATCAATCTTATCTGTGATAAGCAGAACATTGATGTTTGCATCGGTCTTTATGAATCACAACATATCGAACGGGCTATCAACATAGTAGGCTTAACTACATGAAAAAGACGACGTCACACTCAATGAACAATCATCGGTTTATGAAATGCCCGCTTCTGACCGCCCTGGCCCACCAAAGGTTCCTCTGCCGTGTGCTGCCTGCGTTGGGTCACTGACATGTAGGCCATGCACCCAAAGAGCCCAGACGTCAGTGGAAGAACGACGCAGTGTCCTATGTCAGAGTCGAGGGCGCCACTCGCGGCACGCCCGGCTGAACACGCCTCCGTGCCGCATTCAAACGCCTCCATGAAACCCGCCCGTGTGGAAGCCGAGAAACCCACTCTGGACACACGTCCCTTCATGATCGGGCCGGCGTTAAACGCAACGCCGGCCGAGCTCCTCCCGTCTGCCATCTATTTAATCTCCTATTAAAATGAGGCCAAACGCCGGCCAAGAATCACACACCTCCGCCGCTCCCCTATCTCCTCCACCATTTTGTCCACTCTTACAATGGCTTACGAAGAGTAGTTATTCCGCATCCAAGCCGGCTGGGTAGCCCGCCGGATACGAGCTATGCAGCTCGCTGATCCACCTCCCTCCCCTCGCCCGATGGAGCCAATTGCCGCCCCAAGCCGGCACGCGGTTCAGCAACTCGCCGCTCCAGGCCAGCTCGACGAGGAGCAGCGCATGGGCGTCGTTGCTGCCGTCCACGCCGCCGCCTCGTACCGCGTCTCCTATTTTTGTGGCCGAGACTCCCATGCCGGCGGCCGCGCCATGTAAGCAGCATCAGAAGCCGGGTGCGCGGAGAGCGACGAGTCGGTGGACAGCGCCTTCGCATCCGCCGCCATCATCGAGGAGAAGTAGAACACGGGAGGCCGCCGCCGCTTGGATCCCATGAAGGCCACCACGGAGGCGACGCCGCGTACACAGCAGGTGTCTTGCCGGATCCTTTTGTTGCGAGGACCTTCGTCGACCCCGCATGGGCTCCACGGAAGAGGGGAATGTTAGGATGAACTCGAGCTGGTGCCGGCCATGGCGAAGTAGTGGCCGGTGATGAACTTGAACCGATGTCGGCCACCTCGGCACCAGCCAATGATAACAGTTGGGTAGTGGGGAAGCAAGCCGTCCTTTGCATTGAAGCTTATACCTCCGGGGCTCCCGGCAGTCCGGTGATCGTGCTGCCGGACATGAGGAACACAAATCGATCAGGGGGCGACCATTCAGGCCAGGTATTATATACCTGTGCTGTCCAGAACTAGCACCGCGTAGTTCATTTGAATGTAATAAAATCCGTCATGTTTGTGTGAAAATCCGGTATTTTATATGATTTTCGTCGTTGTTTATATGAAATATCAGTTTGTCTACGTGTTTGCGTGAATTTCGTCCGGTTGGTTGAGTTGCTGTCTTAATGTGTGCGGCTATGGTTGGATGGCGTAATTTGCGGGTCGTCGATCGGTCTGCGGGTGGCTCGGGCGGCGTTGTGGGACAGAAAAAACAGCTCGTGCGAGCTCGTCTCCAACGTGCGCGCTGGAGGATGCATGACATCATGAGCACCCGAGTCATTCCTCGTCCATCGGTGGCAAAGGCACCGGTGGACAAAAGGGTTGCCAATACTTTGGCTACCCCGGGCAAGATCCAAACAACCCCTCCCAACAGATTCAAATCCCTCGTTCGCCGTGGAATTTTGCCATGTGTTGTTTTCATGGACTAGCAAGATGCCCGTGCATTGCACGAAACATCAAGATGCATTTTTTTTACAAACTCCCGCATACATGCAAGGGATAATTAATGTCCTTCTTTGCTAGTACCACGAGGCAAACACCATTAATATTGCATAGATTAGTGTTAGTGGCCTTGTATATCTGCAAATTGTAATTTTGATAGCGGCCCCTTGTAAATAAAAATGGAGGGAGAAATATGAGAGATAAGGTGAGGAGGAGTGGGGCGTGGTGCCGTGGTGGTGACTAGTGGTCGGACTGGGCGGAGGCATGGGGATGGACGGCGCATTATGTCTAGGTTTGTATCTCTCTCACACACACCCACGTAGGTGGGGGACATGCACGAAGAGAAGAAGTGCACGCACGGCGCACGTACTCCCGTCTCTTTCCCAACCACACCCACGCGGATACACGGTGGAGCTCATTTCTGTACGAAAAAGGCAGCCCATGTGGTAATTTGGCACGTGTACTGGTTGTCCACCTGGTGGAGGGAGGATCGTCTACCACGGGTGAACAAACAAATTGCGACTTGACGCGTTATGTTAAATTAAAAAAAGAGGCAAACCATGTGGGGCCTACCTTACAGGCAAGGCTCTATACACTGGAGTACTTTTAATGTGTCCCGTCAACTCGTAGAACAAGGAGAAATTTGCTTAGTACACCGTCTCCCCCGCCCACGGGCGGGGTGGCTCGCAGGATGAGGTGAAGCTTACTACTACTGTACGCCTTTACGCCCGCTCCCTCGCCCACGCGCGCGGTGGCTCGCAACACGAGAATTTTTTTTACTACTCCCTCCGTTTACTCCTCGTCCCTACTACGTACGTACTTTGGTTAGTACTCCCTCCATTTACTTATACAAGGCCACTATAAAAATATACATTTTGCATCTATACAAGGCCACAAATAGTAATCGAGCCTTTCCAGTTTATGGCTCATTTTCAAAATCTCTCCAACCAAGGTAGACGGTGAGTGGTCGAATTAATTTCGTAGTTTGCACAGTACGCTCGTTTTTCTCAAGAAGTTATGTTTACCGAGGCATTAATTAGAACGAATGCATGAATGACCACTAAATTTCCTTAAACTTGTACATGCATTGGTTAGTTTCCTCTTGACACTGCTTGCGTCGGGTGATCTAGCGCACCTCGAAATCCAACATGTAATGGTACTACTACTAGTATAGTAGAATTGAGACTTATTAAATGGAAAACGAATGTTTTTTAGATGAGCCATATAAACCCTAGCGGGTACGTACTCCGTAAAAACAGATTTTTTCCAAAACTAAGTCGCTCCCTTTCATAAATTCTGTAGTATACTCCTCCGTCGACGCTCCCTTTCATGAATTCTGTACTTCCTGTCGCTGACATGTGGGACATATAGCAACCGGGTCGACGCGTCAATCACCAAATAACAGTGCAGAACATCAGGGGGGACACACCCCACTCGTACCGGCCCAGTAGTAGTAATGAGCAATGAGACGTCAAATCACAATGCCGCACCTTCCCAGACGGACGAAGCGACCATTATTTCACACTTTGGTTCGACATCATCTCAAACCACGTACTAGTATTACTTCTGCCTCAAGAGGGACACGCGCAACGCCTTGGTACATCATGACACGTGGGACCGCATGACAGGCCATGCTCCCCCACCGATCGCTCGGTAAAATCACCTCATTTTTACTATACTTCCTCCGGATCGGTTTACTACATGGCATGCATGTCGTTCTAGGTTGAGAATTTAACTGGCTACATATGTGATGAACAGTATGCTAGCCTTTTAAAAAATGTATACTTTTGTACAGTAGTACTCCACTATCGATGGATTGCGCCATGGAGCAAAAATTGAAATTTAAAAAAAAATGATACATATAGAAAGCGCTCGTCGCTAAATTATGCATATAGTACTATTAAAAAAGCTAATACCTGCTTAATTGGGGGTGCTAAATCTATCTATCTATCTATCTATCTATATCTATACCTATACTAATTAGCGAGTCCCTAGAAAATCTCATGTTAATTAGAAATTAGGAGCCGTTAATATTGTGGGGCCACTTTTTTACGGTCTAGATTAACCCATCGAATTCTCTATCATATAACTGTAAAAAGAAAAAAAAAGGCCCACGAACCAATCTGTTTGTAACTAAACAAGAATCCTAACTACACACTCATATATCATCCCTTCAAAAGGGAAAAATATAAACCAGCCCTCCCGGCCTATCCCTTAATTAATTCTCTCTCCCATGTAAACACGTCACTTCTACAAAAAAAAAAAAATCTAAACACGATCCCTTCATCGCTCTGTTCTCTACCCTGTATCTTCCTCTCCCTCTCCCTCACACGTATCTTCCTCTCTTTCTTTCTCTCTCTCTCTAAACCCTAGAAACTATCCCACCGACCCTTCCTTTCTCAGAAGAAATTCCACGCATCTCCTCTCTCCATTCTCTCTCTTCCCCCAGGGAAAACGAAATCATCTTCTCTCCACAAACTGAAGCAAGGGAGTTTTCGGCATGGATCCAGCTGATCAATGATCGTAATGCATCAAATTTTGGTTCCTCATCTGGATCTAAAAAACAACTGGATCAGGTTTGTTTCTCACATTGTTTTTACCAAGATTTGATCAAAGTTTCATACTCCTTTCTTTCCGATTTGTGCATTGAATAAACTTCAAAATTTGTGTTCCTTTGATCTGTTATATTAATGTTCTCCTTTCTATGCTTTCTGCAATTTAGGATCTAAACCAATGGCGACAATACAAAACAAACCCGGAAAGTACGCGGACACAGATTGATATATCAGTTCACATTATTCAATATCTGCAACACTGTATGGAATATTTTTCGTAGGTTCAGAACCTACAAGTAACCACTTTCAATTTGATTTTATGTTTGGGCAGCTTTTTTAGTTTCTTTCCAATATAATTGGTGTAGTTGATTGATTGCTTGACCAAAGCATTCAACGTCACAAACGGATTAAAAGTGGACCAGTTTGTGGGTTCCAAGTTTCTAAATATTATTCAGATGATATATGTAGTTGGGCAGTGCTACATCTTCGGTTTTTCTAATCTCCTCAACTTACATGCTTGATCACACTGTAATCCATGATGGACGATGCAGTGGAGAAGGGTTAACGCAAGGCAATGCTGGAGGTTCCATTTGTTAATCTGCTTTATCTAGGGTCCGCCTATCGGTCATCTCAACAAACTACGTGGGCAGGTGTTTCTCAATAGGCAGGCGTTTCCTCTCCACCTGTGCATCTCCAGAGTCACTCCCAACTGCCGGTAGCTAGGCCCATTATTGTCCTTAGTACGGCCCTAACAGCCACCAGCATACCTATTACAGCCTGTCTATTTCTAAAAAAAATCCTGCACTTTTCTTGGACCAGGGAAAGACGATAATCAGACCAACTAGATAGGTTGGTGTTCTCTCTATTGTGAATTCAAGTATACTCCTCTTTAAGTTTTACTGTCTGTCAAATTTTTTCGTTCTATAGTTAGTTTGATCCTCTGTTTACAGTTTAATGCCGACTAGCAAAATATCTTACTTCATTTAGCAAAACAAATTTATTGGTTTTTCACCAACAGCAAATGCGGATATGCATCGAACAGACTCCATGTACGTGTTACAAGACTGAAGGGCCCAAATCCTTTCTTTGAATTGACACATGTGGAGAAAAAGCATGCACTTCCCTTGAGCAGGGCGAAGACGAGAATCGGACCAACTAGATATGTTGGTCTTCTCTCAAATCTGCATTCAGGTTTACTCCTCCTCAAGTTTTACTTTTTGTCGAAATTTGTCGATCTAGGGTTAGTTTGATCCTCTATTCACAGTTTATGTCCGACAAGCAAAATATATTACTCTTTTTAGCAGAACTAATTTATCTTGGTGTTGACCAACAAACATATGCAGATATGTTTTCAACGGATCCCATGTATGTGTGTTGCTCAATCGAAAGGCTGAAAACCTGTGCCCATAAATGCTGCTCATGGAATATTCACTCACAAAGAAGAAGAAACTCAATAGCATCTATATTGATTGATCATTTTTTTCCAACACATTGAGCACTATTCATTGTTTTATTTCCACGGTCATACCATGGTTTATCGGTCTATCATTAGAGCACATGCATTAGTGACCAATATGGTATCTCTATTTCATTTTCCGTTATATGGAATCCATTATTTGAATCCTCGAGAAGCTGATTAGTCTTACCTACGATCAGCATTAAGACGAATAACTGTGTTTGTACATATGCTCCTCGACTGCCAGGACAGTGGGTTTAGGAAAGTGTTGAGGCGGGCGTTGTCTATACAGTGGCCGGATGCTGGATGCGCATTTTGCGGAGATGTCGATGCAATGGCACCGGAAGAGGGATTCATATCCGGTGGCAGCTATAGGCTGCGGCAGGGTAGTCCGGCATGGGCTCGCGGAAGACTGGAAATTTGGAAAAGGATGGGCGAGGACTACATAGAGAGGCAAACCGGACACAGCGAGGGGCTGATAGATGGCACGTCAACACGTTTTTTAGAGGTGGCTTCTACAGTTTTTGTTGTTGGACTACAAACAACAGAACATATACGGTTTGCATGTCTCCATATCTATGACTTTAGCCACAAACAGCATTTTAGATGGCATCTACAGTTTTTTTATTGAACAGATTGGGAGTTTTAAATAGCTTGAGATATAAGTTATTTAAATTATAATTAATATGTTTTATGGAGGATTTCATGAGTCGGTACTGCATAATAATATTGTTTTGTAATACGAGACAGGAAAACAAAGCGGGTTCCTCTACTTGGGAGATCGAAAGCAACTTTGAACATGCATCTACCTTTTCTACTATGATGTTCTATGATTTTTATATCTACTGCATTCCAAATTATATTTATAATAAATATTTTACGGTAACACAGGTTTGGTCAGGTTTTTGTAGAAGCATGTGATGATAAACTAATTGGGAAGAAAATTCAAAAGACTAGAACCAACAGGACAGTTGTATTGTGCATATGATGGTAATGAGGATAAAGATGAATTCATATTCAAGGAATCAAGACTTATGATAAATCTTACATTAACTCGCATATGTGGCTTATACGTAAAATACCAGTATAAATATTGATGTTGCACATTCAAGGAAAAAAGGAAGTTAAAATTATTCAAAGACCAACAAAAAGGTACTGTCACTAACAATGGAATTAAAAGGATAAACATGTAAGATTTTTTGGTGCATTTCCATGTTCTTTCATAATATAAGTTTCATAGTGTTTTTAATAAACAACAGCAACCAAACAATTTCTGAAGCTAGAAGCATCAAGACCTAGAAAGATAAGCGGGGTATTGATGTACATTTTAATAAAAACTAGGATTTAATAGAATATATGGGAGCGTATGATTTGTACTTTACATATATACTTCGTTGTTAATGCCTTTCTTTTGTGTCACAAAGTAAGAAAAAAACATTGGCCATCTGCTCTCATCACCACCAAGCACAACAAAGTACACGGCCTAGCACACCTTGACATCATCGGGAAGTGCAGTTCTCTCCCAGGTGTCTGCTCCATGTGCTAGCTAGAGTCGCATACATTGTTTAAATCTCACTATACACTTTGTTTTGATTAAAAATTAACAATGTAATTAGATCAATTGGGCATGGTAACTAATGACGGGTTAAAAGAAGGTACATCTACTAATAATCTACATTGCCAACCAAGAGATCACTCCACCTAGCTCTGTCACGTGTAACCAACCATGACAAAAATCTGGAATAGAATTAAATATTATTTTCACAGTGAGGAGATACATATAAGCATATGTCATACTTGACAATACACACGGCTACACATGCAAATAGGAAACGTATTCTGTACATCCTAGAGTCGAACCAAATTTTAAATTATGCACCGAAGGTAAGTGTCTTATGCAACGTGCACCAAGTTGAATAAATTCATAGGCCAGTTTCCAAATAGGGTGACATACTTTTAGAATTGCTATAAATACATTATAATATGTACTGAAACAAATGGATAAATTAGAAATCATGTAAGTGCCTTCTATGAAAATTAATGTTAGCAGCAACAATCAGATGATTAAGTTACTAAAGAAATCGTCAGTTGATAATAGCTTAATTATAAGGTACGTTTATAAATGTTCAAAGGTAGTATTTTCATGCTAGCCCGTGCGAATGCACGGGTTGACGACTAGTTCTATTAAAGAAATACTAGTACTAGTATGTACATACTGAAGAGTTAAAGTAACGAGAAGAAACATAACATAGTTCTGCTGGGGCTCAGCACAACACACCCCTCAAATTAAACTAAGCACACCTGAAATTAAACTATGCAACTAATCCGGTAGACACTGCATTAGAAGTTTAGAACCACCATGAGCAACGACACTGCCACCTTACTCGGAGTCTTCGTCCACGTCCTCGACTTCGTCCTTGTCCCTCTTCCTCTTGGCCGATACTTCTTTGCTTGAACCGTCAACTTGGCTGTTGCTCTTCATCCAACCCTTGTAGATATTGAAACAAAGGTAGCCATCCATTGCAGCGTACTGGATGTGGTCTATATCTAGTACATTCCGCTGCCATGCATGACGATGAAACGTGTATGGAGGTTTCTCCAGTTTACCGTACGAAGGATGAACCATGGCCCCTGCCAGGGTCAGCATTGAAGGCTGACGAGAGGGCACCAGCCGATTCTTTTGGAGGTCGAAGGGGTTGTCTACAACGAGGCCTATCCGATGTAGGACTTCTTTGTCGTTCTTAAAGTCTACAGTAACGAATTTGACCATTTTGTCCTCGAGGAAGTTCTTAAAATCCTGGCACTCAACGTCGGCATGGCATATGTGGTAGACTAAGCAAACGTTATGTACGCAAACCTGGATCACGGCGGGCTTCTTCCTCTCTTCATCCTTTAGATCCGTCTCTCATCCCACGACTGTGGTGTACTCAACATCTAGCCCAGCGACCCACTCATCATGTGAGTTTTTGAACATGCGTCTGAAGCAAGAAAGGCATCCTTTCACCATCGCAGAAGTACGGGTGTAGATGACGTCGAACTCATCGTCGGTGATGGTTCTAACCTTGTACTCACCGCCGATCAGGGAGATTTGGGACGCCATGGATTTGGGACGAGGGTTAGGATTAGTGGAACTGCCGTAATGTGAATTGACGGGACGACTAGGAGCGAACCGTCGTAGTATTAAAGGACGTGCGGGGACGAGTAGGAGCGAACTGCCAGCGTGCGAATGGCAGGGTAGTGGCTTTCCATTCTCCCATGATACCTGGCTTCGGAGAGCCCTTGGATCTGAGATTAAACGGTTGCATGGCGTGATTCTAGACCTATGGATGAATATCCTATCCTGGAGGGTTATTCTTAAAATTTTCAGCAACTTAGGATGTGACCATTTGATCTCAGATCCAAGGGCTGCCAGCAGCCCGTATCATGGTCACGCCTACCATGACCGTAGCGTCGCTCGCGCGGTCGCGCCCTTGGAGATTTAACACGGTGCGTTAGACTATCTGATGTTGGCATGTCATACATAGTCATCACTTAGTCACTCATACTACAACATGGTTGGCTATACATGTATTTTTTACTCCTCTCTATCTCTTTCTTCGTACTCCCTCCGTCCCATAATATAAGAACATTTTTGACACTAGTGTAGTGTCAAAAACGTTCTTATATAATGGGACACAGGGAGTACTAATATTTATTGCATTTGCTAAGAAGTGACCTCTTCCAATGAAATGGTGTTGCTAAGTTCGCTTCATTTAACAAAATTGTCTTTTCACCTAGGTACACGCGCTTAACACCGTTTCTTCCTTGGGTCACCAAACTAGACTCTCTCTTCTTGATTAGCATGCCACATCAGACTTTATGCCTATGTGGCAAGTTTGAGCACCTGTAGGAGCAAGTAAGTACAATAGTGCGCTTTACATGGCATTTTTGCATATGTGGAGGAAAGAGAGACAAGGAAAAAGTGGAGAAGTGGGCTCTCATGCAAGAGCCAGCCTCTACTACTACATGGTGGAGCATTGGGAGAGGCACCTGTATGGAGGTGGTCAGGAATTGGGAGACTCACGCCGGTCATAGCGCCGCAGTTAAAATGATAAAGGCAAGTCAAATCACGGGCCCCACCTGTCCAGCAGTAACTCGCTGTCAAATCACACAGCCCTACGTTTGCAGCAGCCTACTCCCTCGTCTTCTCGCGTCTCTGTCGAACCGACTAGGCGGAACCGCCCCGCCTACCGCGCAGGAAAAGCCCCGCCCTCGACTTTTAAATACAACTACTCCCTCCGTCTAGGTGAGTAAGTCATCTTACGAAAACCAAATAATCCCAAAATACTAAGGCGTGGTGCATTAACTTCTATCTCGTTTCTTATTTCTTCACATATCAACCAATAAGAATCCAATGATATACTTTTTGTAACATAGTAACTCATATTTAGTTAGTCAAATGGATGACCTAGAACTACGTGCAGGCCCTATAAACCGAGACGCCTACAAATAAAAAACCGAGACGGAGAGGGTAGTTCAGCACATATCTTTTTAGATCAATATAGTCAGGATTCACCAAGGAGCAAAACCAAGTGGTAGGCTGCTCCTGTCGTGTTGGCGTAGCAACTCAAGTAGGGTCAGTCCGCACACGAAATGGCGACACACTTAACAGGACCCCTTTGGCAGACATGTGGCTCATCCACCGTCTTGTTCCACGTGCGATGCACCAAATTACAGTTCGGAGCAGCGGTTGGAATTGGAGGCACCCCGGTCGTAGCGCTACAGTAGTAGAAAATGAGCGATGAGGGGTCAAATCACAAAGCACCACCTTTCCCGCATTAAGCTGGACGGATGAAGCAACCATCATTTCACTCTAGCACGCAAGAGCATAAAGAAAAGAGAAAACAATGACACGTGCGGCAGCTACCTAGGGCACCCTAGGGGTCTCCACTACAGATCCTTTTTTTTGAAAGCGCCTCCACTACAAATCGGCTTCTCCCACGTCCTCTTGAAGAAAACCGATGATGAGTGCCGCGGTAGGGTTTGTAGGAGTACTACGGTGTGAGGGGCCACGTCGTAGTAAATGGGTTCGAGTTGACGCCTTAAATATGTGTGGCCCGTTTGGTTTTACGGGAACGAGGCAGCATTTTGCGTTCGGGGACCAGTGGAGATATAGCACGTATAAAAAATTGTGGACGTAGGTTCGACCGAAAGGCAATGATGCATGGGCCCTGCATTTTGATATACCCGCGTGAAATTTGCTACTCTACTCAAAACTAGTAAGGTACACATGTATTGAACGCATGAGATTTCGAAATCAAATTATGAATAAATACACACTATAGCATGTAAAGCTTTGAGTCATATATGCATGATGTAGATGTTCGTTTAGTTCTTATAGTCCATCTCATTCAAAATCAATTAGTTTTATGAAGATGTTAAGATTCATGGGGTTGTGCATTGTAAATCATAAAGTAAAAAACAAATAATGACAATTCATTTATAACAAAATAATCAATTATGATACAGAAGATTCTAGAACAAAGGAGAAGTGCTTGTGTTTTGAGGTTTGTGCATTATGCTTAAGTTTAACCATGGAGTCTTCTAAATTGTACATGTGGCAGATCTGGTGGAATGTTGATGATAGCCAATGGCCAGTAGTGCTCGGATTTGCCCATCTCTGCACTGTCGGGTTAGCTTCATCCAGCGACCATCTTTCAAAGTAATTGGCACACTATATAGTTCTTGTGCCATAGTTGCATGTTTTGGAAAAAAGCTACTAGTGGGTTGTACTATCTATTTAGGAATAGAAGATGTATACATGGAAGTTGTAGGGAAAGAGATGACATGGAGGATCTCAATTCCTATGAGTAGGGATTGGAAAAGAGATGTCATTTGGTTCACATCATAGGAACTTTTCTATTGAATCTAGAGATGACATGTATCTCAATTCCTATGAGGAGGGATTAGTAAAGAGATGTAATTTGGTTCATATCATAGATACTTTTCTATTGAATATATGCTAATGTTTTATTTCCTTCGAAATCAAGGGAGTATAGGAATCCATTCATATAAACCAAGTGGCTCTAAAGCTATAGAAATGATATCATGTTTATTTCCTTTGAAATGTAGATTATATGAATCTATTCCTATGAACCAATTGGCTCTAAAGGAAAAAAATCCTATAAAAATCATATAATATAGAGTTCCTATGATATTCCTCGACACTAAAGGATGGTTGAAATTGCTGCGGGTGATACGATGGTCTTTCTTTGTAGACTCCTCACCCATCTTTATAGTTACCTCTCGAAGATGAATGAAATGATATATATAGGTATTCTACATGTGCAATTTGGTACACGAAAACTCGGTAAAAGTTTGCGAGGTTCTAATTTTCAACAAAGCTATATGCATTGTATTTCGGAATGGAGGAAGCATACGGCAGTTGCTAACACTCACGTGGAAGATTTGTGTGTAGGAGGAGTGGCTGTTCTGTTAAATGACATGGCAAAACTGACACTATCGGATGCCGATCTAACGGTTCGCCATGAAAAGGCTTGTGGCGAACGTTTGTCGGATAATGATTTGCGGACACATGCATTGCATTGATACGTGCCCCCCTCTCTCTCACGCACATGCACCCTCACGAGTCACAACTCTCCCGAGTCCTCTCGCAGACTCGCACGTGGCACAAATCGTCTATCTGCAGGTAGACGTCACGCACCTATGTGCTCTTCACACCCTACCCTCAGAACTTATAAAAAACAAAAGACGGCGCACACATTTTATTTTAGCTCACATGTCACACACTTATATTATTACTCTTGCGGTGAACGTTCTTTGGGCATAGTATATAGTGTACTCTCACGAAGAGAAGCGGTGCACACACACACTAGTTCTCTCACACCCACTCGCGGGTACACGTAGGAGCGCATTTTTTTGAAGCCGGTACAACAAAATCACTCCACTATATATAAAAGCACGAGCCTTAGCGCTTACTTTACTAGGGTTCCTCTCGTTCACTCTCTCATGCTCTCCAGATCTAAGCAAGACATAGGTGGCCACACTCTCTCTCTCAGCTCACGGCTGGTCACAAATCCGACCGGACAACCTCGACCGGGGCAGGGGGTGTAGGTGCATCGTTCACGCTGTCGTCGACGGCAAGGGAGGAGACCAACGGCTGCCCGTGCATCCCGATCGGCGGCCGTGCCATTCTCTCCGAGAGAGCGCCGGCTCGGGAGGGCCTCCGACCCCTTCTTCCTCTCTGCAGTATTGTGGCCAAGATGCGGCCTCCCGGCGTCGTCTTTGCCACATGCCAATGACCCTCAGGTATATATTCCTTCGAAACCTGCCTTGCTCTACTGCCCCAACTCTTCCCCCTTCGTGTGGATCCTTTTCTACTTCCGTCCGCTGTTCCAAAGCCACCTAGACTTCTACTATTATTAGAAGTAAAGCTAGTTCATACAGTCAACTCAAAGCATTGGTTCAAACAGGGAAGAAAGTGGGAAAGCTGTAGCATGAATCTAGGACTTGGTTCTAAGAGGAAACGGGGGAAAGTAGTAATATCTGTCACTGTTTAAATAACTGTATTTCGTATTTGCGCAAACAGGGATGTCTGTCTCCATATCGTTTCGGGATGTCTGTCTCCGTATCGTTTCTATCCGCGCAATCAAAAGCACACACCTCAGTTTTAGTACAACTGCGCAAAATGAGATGGCTATCCCTCGTTGCCGTCGTCTAACCTCCAGTCTTCAAGGTATTCCTACATTGGTAGTAACTAAGGTAGAATGACCAACGCAATCTAAAAGAAGTTGATTCATACGTTTTACTTCCCGATTGCAGTGCATGGACGAGCAAAAACAACTGCATCCTAGTCTGGAATGCACTTTCTGCCAGTTCTTCCATGGACCTAGGACTAGCTGGCACGGCTGCACGCGGTTTTTTGGACAGGTGCGCGTACAAGAGGCATTGTGGTCTGCTTATTTATGCAAATAACGGTGCTTAAATTTAGTGGAATGCATAAGCATTTCAACTGGTCAGTACATTGCATGGTTCAGTTCATCATTCCAGCTAAGACCACAATTATAATTGGTTATTCTGGAATGAGAGAACCTAACCCTGGATGGTGGAAACAAGAAAAAAGCAGAGTGAACTCCAAGAAATTTAAGCCTGCCAGGAGGCCCTTTGCTCAGAGAAGCCTTGCTTGTTTTTTCCTGATTTGTAAACCTTCTCACAACTTTGTCTTTTGTTGTGAACTAGTATATGTTTGTTATGTTCTATGAATCATTGAGATGTATAAAACTGCTTAACTTATGCTTTTCAAGATTTTTATGAAGACGAGTTTAATGTGAGTGTTCCACATGAGTGCTGGACTAGCGTTGAACGTTTGGAATTTATTACATTGTGGCCTCAATTAACTGCATGAACCGCTGTAACAAGATACATAGTTGCTTATATGTCAGACAGCAGATTGTTGATTGTTAGCTGGTCGATAGCCTAGTGTTGAAGCGAACTGAGCCAATGTGCCGTGTTTTGCACAACTGCTTACAAGTGGGGTAGCACCAACAATGTTTACAAGTACTTATGTATACGTCAGCGCACGGTTCTCAAACGAGTGCTCTATTTCATCAAAACACACACTGCTCGTATGATAAACCGTGACAACTTATGTCTTACCATGCCATATTCATGAAAAAACTAGTGAGGACGCATCTGTTTCGGCAACAATTATGATGGTTCTCACATGATTCACGGGCACACAAAAGTAGGAGCAGTTCCCATTGACAGATTCAAACAGAGTACAAGCCCCAGAGGGGTTGATAACAGGCAATGTTCGGATAATTAGACACAACCCAAACTACTATTAAACACTAGCTAGGGCAACTATTTTATGCCTCGATCTAATTTGGGCTGGACATAAGACGGACCTTGCCATGAACATCATCGAGGACGTCCCGCAGCAGCTCAATCCTGTGAACCTTCATGAAGACAACCTTGTGGCCTTGCCGCTGATAAACTTGTTTGTGGAGGCATGCCATGTCATCTTCCCGCGTAAGCTTGACAAGAACAGTATGCCTCACAAACGAAGGAGTAGCTTTGAACTTCTTGTGCTTCAGTACACCCTGGACAACACGCGTGACAACAGTGAGGCTGGAATACACCTCTTCATTGGTATAACCGCAAATGGCTTCCAGGATCCAACAACCTAAGAACTCTGTTTTCCCAGTGTGTATATTCAGGTCGTCCACCTCATAGCGAGTGACATGCACAACCACACAATCCTTGTCTGCATCATGGCTCTAATTAAAACAGAAACAAATTCTGAATTACTTTTCAGTATAAGAAACACAAGTTATTTAAACCACTATGTATAGCATGGCATCGAAGCTAATAAAATTTTGCATTATTAATCACCACATACTTACTTTTCTAAAAAAATCACCACATACTTAGATGAAAAACCACAATCGAGATCGGCAAAGAAGGAAATCACCTTGGGCAGCTCAGC
>NC_041391.1:98208066-98230071 GCF_002162155.2 Triticum dicoccoides | reverse complement strand
GCTCCAATATCGGCAGATCTTTGCCTGGTTCTCCTTGGTCCATCATGAAACTGACGAATACTAGGAGACCACTGAAAGGAAAACACAATCGCAATGACAATGAAACAAAAAAGAGAGTGAGGATCGGTTACTGCTTGGCAAAAGTTCCTTTTTTTCTCTGAACGAAAATATACCAATATCATGGATCCGCTTACCTTCCCTTCGTTGGGAGAGAAGAACAGTGGCACATGCGAGTGTTGCCTTTCTTGAAGACAGTGAGGGAGAAGGGGATTCAGCGAAGAGTGAAATGATGGTTGCTTCGTCCGTCAAACTTAGACTGCGGGGAGGTGGGGTTTTGTGATATGACGGCTCGTTACTGCCGCGCTACGACCGGGTTGACTCTCCGCCTGCATACTGCCTTCTAATTTGGTGGATGGCATTTGGGCCCGCGCGCTGCATGGCTTGCATGTCGGTGAACAAAAGTATAACGACATTCAGTAGAGGGAGACGTTTCAATGACCTAGGAGGAGCAAGAAGCGGTAGAGTGTCTCCACTGTACTAGTAGTAATTGTTTTTCTGGGTAGCTGTAGAGTGTCTCCACTGTACTAGTAGTAATTGTTTCTCTGGGCCCTAGACAAAACAGACAATCCACACTAGTAAATAGTAAAATCAATTCAAAAGGCGCTACCCACACCCAGCACACCGCCTCCCCCCCCCAAAAAAAACCTGGGTGCTCTTCTTCCTCCTCGCTCCCACCCACCTCACGTCAGCTCGCTCCACTCATACCCCCAAATTCCTCACCTCACTCCTACAGAAAACCCCAACTCCCCTTCTTCCTCACTCCTACAGAAAACCCCCAACTCCCCTTCTTCTTCGCTCGCACTACAACTAGGATCGTCATTCGTTACTCTGCTCAAATCCGTGAGCGCGACGCGATGCCCTCGAGGAAAATGGAGTCGGCTGACCCTAGCACCAAGAAGATGAGGCTCCTGCCAGCAGCGACGCCTGTTGTAGATCCCGCACCCGGCAGCGCGGAGAGAAGCGGTGACCCCGCCCCCACCAGATCCCAGGAACCCGTAGGGTCTCGGGTGGACCGCATCAGCGATCTCCCGGACGCCGTCCTTGGGGAGATCATCTCGCTTCTCCCCACCAAGAATTGCTGCCGCACCCAAGTCCTCTCAATTCGGTGGCGCCCTCTATGGTGCGTCATGCCCCTTAATCTCGACTGTCGTCAGCTATCTCTCTTCAATGATTTTGAAATCCCCAGAGCCATCATCTCCTCCCACCAGGGCTCCGTTCAAAGCCTCTGCATCCCGTCATGCTACCTGAGCAAGCATACCATGCCCTGCATGGTGGACGCCTGGCTGAAATCCCCTAAATTCACAAACTACAGCTGCTTGAGTTCTACTATTCCCCTGAAAATCACATACCACATACCGAACGACATTGTAAAGCCCCGGATATGATGCGCTAGGTGTCTGCCAGTTATTCGCCGTCCTTGCCATGTCATTTGATTGCATGTCGAACTTTGACATGTCATCATCTGCATTTCATATCATGTCGTCATGTGCATCGCATTTGCATACGTGTTCGTCTCATGCATCCGAGCTTTTTCCCCATTGTCCATTTTGCAATCCGGCACTCCTATGTCCTCCGGCGTCCCCCTTTTGTCTCTTGTTGTGAGCGGGTGTTAAACATTCTCGGAATGGACCGTGATTTTGCAAGTGGCCTTGGTACACCACCGGTAGACCGCTTGTCAAGTTTCGTTCCATTTGGAGTCCGTTTGATACTCCAACGGTTAACCGGGTAGCCACAAAGGCCTCATTCGTGTGGAGCCCAACACCCCTCCAAAACAGCCCATGAGCCATCCAAACCCCCTCCATGCTCTTGGTTGTTCGATCATGATTGTGTGAGCGAAAACCGCACTCCATTGGGAGTCTCCTAGCTCCCTCTACCTATTTATATGTCCCTCTCCCCCGAAATCTCGGATGAAAACACCCCTAACCCTAGATCCACCTCCCCTCTCCGCACTGGACACATCCGCCGATGCTGGATGCGTCCAGCCGCCGCCCTGGACCAACCCCGTGCCGCCACCTGGCCTCCGGCCTCCTCCCCGCCGCCGCGGCCCGCCGGGCCCAGGCGCGGCCCGCCCAGGCCCGGGCGGCCGCCCGAGCCTCCCCGCGCCCCGTCTCACACCCCAGTCCCGCTCGCCAGAATCCGCCGCCCACCGACGTGGGGCCCTGCCGGAGCTCCGCGCTGCTCCCACGCCTCCATCGACCGCCGCTGCCGGATCTGGCGCCCCTCGCCGGAGCCCCGCGCGACCCCGCGCCGCCCGCTCGCCTGATCGGCCCCGCCGGCCCGATCCACAACCGTCCTGGGCCAAGCCCATGGTGAGGCACCACCTAAACCCCGCCGAGTGCACGTTATAATATATAGTGCTCCTCCTGTTTTTTTAGATTTCTGCCAAGTCCCAAAATGTTTGCATTCTGGTGCTATGTTTGATATGCCATAACTTCATGCTCGGTGCTCCAAATTGTGCATATAATATGTCAAAATGTTCATTTTGAGATGGCCTTCATTTTGTTCCGTTGTGCCATGCTTGTTTGAATCCATCTTGATGCCCTTATTATCGCTGCAACAGTGCTATATGATGTTAACTGTTGTCTGTTAACAGAACTTGGTGATTTGTCTTTTTCATTGCATTTTGTGTGTGCATCCTATGAGCTTGATGTCTACATGAGTTTTGAGATACGTCATTCCATATTTACAGTGGTGCAATCCATGTATTTTTGTGAGTCCTGTAGTGAGTGCATCGAGCTCGTGAAGTAGGATACTTGCTGTTGCTGTTTTGCTAGTCTGAATCTGCTATATCATGATGCTATGTAAACCTGCTGCTACAAGTCATTCTATGCATAATCTGGAGATGTTCACTAATGTTGTTTTGTTACACATGTCATGCTCTATCCACCCATGCCCCTGGTTGCATTTATAGCCTGATGTAGCTTGTTATAACCTTGCTCTCAAATTGCTAAATAATGTTTGTCAGTCTGTTAACTTTAAGTTCAGTTTTGCCATGAGCTTTGCTAGTGATCCATGCACCCTATGAGCTTGATCTTGCCATGCTTAGCTTCATAAACATGTCTTCTTACTGTTTGTTACCTTGTCATGCCATGTTTTGCTCTGTGGTGAGTGTTACAAGCTCACCAACATGCCTACTTAACGTTGTTCCTGCCATGTCTCAATCTGTCATATCATTTGCCATGTTTGGAAGGATCCTACCATCTTTTCTGTTGATCTTTGGAATTAGTTCGCTATGGGAGTTTTGTTCTTTGTCTTTAGTATTAGCATGAAATGCCTTTGTTTGCCATGTTAAGTTCCTGTAACATGTTGTTTGATAGCTCTAAACATTGCAACCTGATGTTATTTCTACTAAGTCTGTAAACTGTTATTATTTGCAACCTTGCCATGTCCTTTTGAGCATGTTCTAGTGATTTATGGAGATAGCTCAGTGTTCATGTTTTGTCATGCTTTACCTGTACTTCATGTCCATGCATTTTGTTCTTACGTTTAGATGTTGTAGCATATTGTTTTGATGCTTGCTAGATGCCTAGTTGCTGTTTTGGTCAGATTGTTGTATCTTGTTTCATGTGTGTGTTGCACCGTTGCTCCGTTTTGAGTGTGCTCTATATGAAACTTGCTTAGAATTGCATGTAGCTTCATATTATCATGTTGCATCTTTGTTTTGAGAGTGTTTGCTTGATGTTTGTATGCATTTTGCATCAATGTCATGTTTAACTTGTTTTGCTCATATCTTCTAGGCCGTAGCTCCAAATTAAATGAACTTTATATGTAACTTGACTAGAATCTCGTGTAGATAATCTTGGTGTATCTTAACTTGCTGTTTAACAACTTGAACATAAGGTTTATTCATATCTGGACCAATTTCAAAATTTGCATATGAGCACTTACCGGAATTGTTATATGTTATTTCCGGCCTCATTTAAACTTGCTTTGATGTGTTGCTCTTGTATGCATCATCTCTTGCCATGAGTAGCTTCATGTAGTATTGTCTTGCATCATACTTGGTTGAGTATCATGTCATGTATATGTGTGGTGTGTTTACCATGTTGTGTGCTTCTTCTCGATAGTTCCTGTTTCGTTGCGATCGTGAGGATTCGTTCGTCTATGCTTGGTTCGGCTTCATTCTTTCGTCTTCTTCATGGACTCATTCTTCTTCCTAGCGGGATTTCAGGTAAGATGACCATCACCTTGGATCTCACTACTATCATTGCTATGCTAGTTGCTTCGTTCTATCGCTATGATGCGCTTCCTATCACTTGTTCTTCAAGCCTCCCAATTTGCCCATGTCAGCCTCTAACCTTTTTTCGCCCTTCCTAGCAAACCGTTGCTTGGCTATGTTACTGCTTTGCTCAGCCCCTCTTATAGCGTTGCTAGTTGCAGGTGAAGTTTGAAGATTGCTCCATGGTGGACATGATTATGTTGGGATATCACAATATCTCTTATATTATTAATGCATCTATATACTTGGTAAAGGGTGGAAGGCTCGGCCTTATGCGTGGTGTTTTGTTCCACTCTTGCCGCCCTAGTTTCCGTCATATCGGTATTATGTTCCCGGATTTTGCGTTCCTAACGCGGTTGGGTGATTTATGGGACCCCCTTGACAGTTTGCCTTGAATAAAACTCCTCCAGCAAGGCCCAACATTGGTTTTACCATTTGCCTACCACCTATACCTTTTCCCTTGGGAGTAATTAACCCAAGGGTCATCTTTATTTTAGCCCCCCCCGGGCCAGTGCTTCTCTAAGTGCTGGTCCGAACCGAGTAGACCGCGGGGCCACCTCGGGGAAACTTGAGGGCTGGTTTTACTCGTAGGATATCTCATCCGGTGTTGCCCTGAGAACGAGATATGTGCAGCTCCTATCGGGATTGTTGGCACATCGGGCGGCTTTGCTGGTCTTGTTTTACCATTGTCGAAATGGCTTGTAAACCAGGATTCCGAGACTGATCGGGTCTTCCTGGGAGAAGGAATATCCTTTGTTGACTGTGAGAGCTTATGATGGGCTAAGTTGGGACACCCCTGCAGGGTATAAACTTTCGAGAGCCGTGCCCGTGGTTATGTGGCAGATGGGAATTTGTTAATGTCCGGTTGTAGATAACTTGACACCAGATTCGAATTAAAACGCATCAACCGCGTGTGTAGCCATGATGGTCTCTTTTCGGCGGAGTCCGGGAAGTGAACATGGTTTTGGGTTATGTTTGACGTAAGTAGGAGTTCAGGATCACCTCTTGATCATTGCTAGCTTCACGACCGTTCCATGTGCTCTCTTCTCACTCTTATTTGCGTATGTTAGCCACCATATATGCTTAGTCGCTGCTGCAACCTCACCACTTACCCCTTCCTTACCCATTAAGCTTTGCTAGTCTTGATACCCATGCTAATGGGATTGTTGAGTCCTCGTGGCTCACAGATTACTACAACAACAGTTGCAGGTACAGGTTTTGCGATGATCATGACGCGAGAGCGATGTTTACTTGTTTTGGAGTTCTTCTTCTGCTTCTTCGATCAGGGGATAGGTTCCAGGTCGGCAGCCTGGGCTGGCAGGGTGGATGTCATTTGAGTTTCTGTTTATGTTTCATCCGTAGTCGGATGTTGTTCTCTTGTATATTGATGTATTCTTGTGGCATTGTATGCCTTTTGTATGTATCCCCATCTATTATGTAATGTTGATGTAATGATATCCACCTTGCAAAAGCGTGTCAATATGTGGTTCTATCCTTGGTGGGACCTTCGAGTCTCTTTAGGATAGTATCGCATATTGGGCGTGACAGCCATGAACTTGTGCCCTCAGCACCGATGTCCATCTCGTGGTTTTCCTCCTCTCTGCACACCGCCACCTTTGCGCTGTGCTACCTACCAGACAATCTGGTACTGAACCTTCGACTCCCATTTATCAAGAAACTTTCACTTGTGCGGGTTCGTATATCGGAGGACTCATTGCACAACATCATCCACTCAAGTTGCCCTGCGATGGAGTGCTTGGTGCTTGTTTTCACAGTTAGAATCGGTTGTCTCCAAATAAAGTCGCCTAACCTTGTAAGAATTGGAATTTCTTTTGACGGAAGGCAGCTCATCATCCAAGATGCCCCTTCACTTCAAAGGTTGATCCTTGATTCTAGTTATTCACTGTTGCAAATAACCGTCCTCTTTGCGCCTAAACTAGAGACCTTGGGTGTAATACATGATCTCTGTGCTCATTTCAATATGGTGTTTGGCTCCATAGTTCTTCAGGTACTTTATATTATCATCTACACTTGTAACCATAAGCTGCATTTTAAATTTTTGCGCATAACTTATATATCATCTTGGAGTACACATTTTGTACTAATATTATGTTCTATGCTCAATGAAGAGTTTCTCCATGGATGGCCTATCAATGGTGCTGGATTCTGTCAAGATCTTATATATCCAAATGAATAGTTTTGATCTGAACATGATTATTGGCTTGCTGCAATGCTTTCCATGTCTGGAGAAGTTGTATATAAAGGTGATAATTTCACGCACATTGGAAACCCGCATATAGTGTACTAGAATTAATCGTTCAGCTGTTGCTCTTTCGACACTCTTCTTTTAGACCTTAACTGTTTTCAATCTTCATGTCTATTTAGGCAACAGGACTGGGTAAGAAAGTTATAACCAATCGGTGGATTCGTAAGCATCGAGATTTTCTCACTTCTCATGAGATTCAATTGAAGACAATAACGCTAGAAGGATATGTAGCCAACCGTGCAAACACAAGATTTCACATTCTTCCTGCTGAATGCGAGGTTACTATTGTCCATTAGGCTTAAGTTTATCAGCAGCATGGTTTTGATGGATGGGTATGTTGAAGAGCAAAAAAAGGAGTTTCAGGTGGGCAAAAGAGCTTCTGAACATGCCGGGCTTCTATTTACAACATATTGTGGTCATAATCCAGTAAATTTTACGACCCAGGATGTTCATTATATGGACCTGACCGATCCATTTGACTATGACTGCCGAAAACAGTGCTGGAGTTAGATGTTGTTGCCCTTTTCAATCTGGTTTTTTTTGTAAACCTGATGAACAATCAACCCTTGTGCTTTTGTACAGTTCGTAAGCTGGAGTTAGATGTTCCTGCCCTTTTCAACTCGGCTGTGACTGTCATATTTTTTTGAAACAAGGCAAATGGCTTGCCATTCGTTTAATTTAGAGTGAAATATTATAACAAATCACAACCAAGGGAAATAACATCACTCACGCCAGCTGCTTGAGCTCACTGTGCATTACAGAAGCCAAGTGATTAGCCCCCACCAGCGCCCACAAACTTATTTCGAACTAGCACATTAAATGGGTTGTAAATTTTCATAGGAAAGGCTGCATGACCATGACAGATTTGTATTCTGATATTTGGGACCCACAAGGAAATAGCCTATCCAAGGTAGTGTCGACTTACTAGCCCGTCAACAAACGATTCTGCCTACCAGCCGTTGGATTGACATCCAACATCTGTCGTGTATCTTCTATCTCTTGTCTTCTTCTTCCTCCAGCCGCCCAAACCAAACCACCATGTCGGCTTCGCCTGCTCCTGCCTCCCATGGCTGGCTGCGCCTCCGCCGCCCTATCGGACATACCCTCCAACGTTGGCCAGTCCCTCCCTCTATTCCCCCACACGTCCTGTTATTCTCCGGCGACGTCAGCCCCAACACGCACATGTGCCCGAACTAGTCAACCCTCGTACTCCCCTCCGCCTGCGACTAGACCGGCGCATCTTCAACGACTCCTGTTCGTTCCGTCCGAGGCCTCGCCGTCGTCCTCCGCCTTGCGGCCTTGGTTCGCTCGCCGTGCGCGGTGTGCCGCCCTCTTGCGTTGTAAACATCGTCAACAACCGAGAGGAACATGGAGATGACTGTACGTGGAGAGGATGACAGTAGGGACCCAATAGCGTCATGGCAGTACACAAGCAAGTGCCTCTATAGTACAAGCACAAAAATATGGTTCCTCCTAGTCCTAATGGTTGGACATCTAGGGCTCACACCGTTATCAACGTAGTGAATAAACGAGAGAATTACACTACGAGCGGCTGACACCAGGGACCCAGCAAGTCGTGCAGTTTTTTTTTGAGGAACAAGCAGTTGTTATTTATACTAGTTTTAGCGATGGATCAGGGTAAAAACGGGGTTGTGCGGGGGCTGTGGCCCGTCTAGCCAGGGTTTTATTTATGTTTACCACATCATGAGCCCAGTTGTCTTTTTTTCTTGCTGAAAATGGCTAGCCCAGTTCTATTTTTTTAAAGAAATACCCAAACAAGGCCTACTTGCTTTATCGGTCCTGCTGGGCTGCAAATCTTTCAAGACGATGAGAGTTTCAGTCGGTTTGCCCAGAAATGGCCTGTACATTTTTAAAACACATCAAACCGAGAATTAGTTTCAATTTTTTTTCATTACAAGATCTTAAATTTCATTAATTTTTATGCGTGGACAATTATTTGGATTTTATATTTATATAAATTATTTTTCAAAATAGTTTGAATGTGAATCGATATTTCTGGATTAAAAACAGTTGACCGCACCGAAATATGCAAAATTTCATAAACTTTTTAACCGTGGCCACAATATGGGGTGTAATGCTAACAAAAAGAAGATGGGCTCCAAAAAAAATCTTAAGAATTAGCAAATGGGTTGTACATTATTAGAAATAATGGCAGATGGGTTGTATACTGTTTTCCACATATTTGAGGCTGACTTGTGCACCTACTACAGGTTGACGCGGATGCTTTCATAAAAAAAAGGTTGACACACACGCAACGCCCTGTCAACTTAATCAACACACGAGAGCAGTGACTGTTGGATGTCCATCCAATGGCTGTCGTGCTTCTTCAATCTCTGCTCTTCATGCTCCATCCGCTCAAACAAGCGTCGGCGGGACTGCCTGCTCCCTCCTCCCGCGGCCGGCTATGCTGCCGCGCAGGCCTCACGGCCCCACCGTACTCCCATCGCTGGCCTAGCCATCCCTCTACTCACCCACACATGCTGTTATTCTTCGGCAACGGCAGACGAACCAGTAAACCCTCGTACTCCTCCGCGTGGGAAACAACTGTCGAGTATTCCCTGGCTCCGTGTCGTTCCCTTCCTAGGCCTCGCCGTCGTCCACCGCCCTGGTGCTCTCGGTGCGGCCTGGTCAACATGGTCAATGAACGACATCCATCGGAAGTGGACTGTACGTGGAGAGGCTGACAGCTGGGTCCACGGCCGCACGTAAGGAAATGCCTCCTTATTACGTGCAAAATAATGATTCCTCCACCTGACAGCTAGGACCCGCAGGAAGGGCCTCTGTATTTCACGAGAAAAACGTTCCCCCCGCTGACAGGTCGGACCCACCAGCTATATCTTCGCAAACAAGGAAGTGTCTCCTTATTACGCCCCAAAAAATGAATACCCCTACTAGCTAGGACCCACCATATTGTTGGGTTGATTTGTCGGCCTACTAAGTTGACGGGGACGGAGGGCTTTGTCAACTTAGTCAATACTCCAGTGACCATATGATGTCCATCCAACGGCCATAGTGCTTCTTCAACCTCTGGTCTTCTTGCTCCAGCCGCCCAAAGCAGCGCCGGTCGTGCTACCTGCTCCTGCCTCCCATGGCCCGGCTCCGAGTCGTCCCCTTCCTAGGCCTCGCCGTCGTCCACCGACGTGGTGCTCCCGGCGCAGCGTGGTCAATGTGGTCAACGACCGACTTCCATCGGAAGAGTACTGTATGTAGGGGTGGAAAGTGGTAGCGGATAATCCGAAATATCCGACATTCGTATCCGAGAAAATGCCTATTCGTATCCGAAACATCCGCATCCGAACCAAAATGGAAATGGAAATTATCCGTATCCGAAATTATTAAACAAATAAAAAATAAAATATGGTAGGACATTTTGACACAAATATGGATATGGAGGTGGATATATCCGTATCCGGATAAGATTATGGGAGGTCATTTTCAAAATTCTAGCCCCAATATTCCAATTATCCAACATAAAATCCAAATAAGTGGTCAAATTTTACTCTTTGTATGATTAAGCTTAGAAATTATTATGCATTACAATAGTATTTATTCATAAACCTAGTTATCATTGACTTATTGTATGTCACAAGTTGTTTATTTCATGTCACATAGCTATTGACTAATTTACTTAAGCAATATGTCAATATTATTCGTATCCGTTCCGAATCAAGAAAACATTCGATACGTATCCGTATTCAAATAACATCCGAGCCGCATCCTTATCTGATAACATCCGTATTCGGATTCGTATTCGTTTTGAGAATATGAAAATGGAAGTGGTAAGAGCACTATCCGATCCGCATCCGATCTGTTTCCACCCCTAACTGTGCGTGGAGAGGCTGACAGTTGGGTCCACGGTAGCCACAAGGAAGTGCCTCCTTATTACGCAGAAAATATTTATTCCTCCACCTGGCAGCGGGGACCCACCGGACGGGCCACCAGTATTTTGCGAAAAAAACGTTTCCCCCTGACTGCTGGGACCCACCGGACGGGCCACCGTATTTCGTGAAAATACGTTCCCCCCGCTGTCAGCTCGGACCCACCGGAAGTGCCTCCTTATTACGCACAAAAAAATGAATACTCCCCCGGCTAGCTGGGACCCACCTTGGTGGGAGGCTGTCTTGTGGGCCTACTAAGTTTACGGGGACGAAGGGCTTTCTCAACTTAGTCAATATGAACGATTCTAGCTCCAGTGACCGTACGATGTCCATCCAAGGGACGTAGTGCTTCTTCAACCTCTGGTCTTCTTGCTCCAGCCGCCCAAAGCAGCGCCGGTCGTGCCGCATGCTCCTGCCTCCCATGGCCGGCTGTGCTACCGCGGAGGCCTCACTGCCCCCTACTATTCCCACTGCTGGATAGGCCCTGCGGCGACGGCAGCCACACACCGCAGCCGAACCAGTGAACCCTCGTACTCCTATCCACGCGGGCTTCCACTGCCGCGTCTTCCCCAGCTCCGCGTCGTCCCCTTCCTAGGCCTCGTCGTCGTCCACCGCCGTGGTGCTCTCCGTGTGGCGTGCTCAACGTGGTCAAGGAACGACTTCCATCGGAAGAGTACTGTGCGTGGAGAGGCTGACAGCTGGGTCCACGACCACAGCTCAGTTTTTTTGTAATTTGTCAAGTAAGTCGCTTTGTCAGGCCTGTTGGGCTGTAAATCTTTCAAGACAAGGAGAGCTCTCATTCGGCTGGCCGAGAAAATAGCCCATCAATAATGAGAAATGGGTTGTACATTTTTAAAACACATCAAACCGGCAATTAGTTTCAAATATACTTTTTTCATTTCAAGATTTTAAATTACATTAATTTTTATGCGTGGAAAATTTGTTGGATTTTATATTGATATACATTTATTTTTAAAATCAGTTTGAATGTGAGTCGAAATTTCGGGATTAAAAATAGTTCGGACCGCACCGAAATATGCAAAATTTCGTATAATTTTTTAACCATGGCCACAATATGGGCTGTAATGCTAACAAAAAGAATATATGGGCTCCAAAAAAAACCTTAAGAATTAGCAAATGGGCTGTAAATTATTAGAAATAGTGGCAGATGGGATGTATGATGTTTTCCACAGATTTGAGGCTTTCCTCAAAAAAAGGTTGACGCACAAGCAGTGACGGTTGGATGTCCATCCAACGACCGTCGTGCTTCTTCAATCTTCGCTCTTTCTTCTCCAGCCGCTCAAACAAGCGCCGGCGGGACTGCCTGCTCCCTCCTTCCCGCGGCCGGCTGTGCTGCCGCGCAGGCCTCACCGCCCCACCGTACTCCCATCGCTGTCCTAGCCATCCCTATACTCACCCACACCTGCTGTTATTCTCTGGGGACGGCAGACGAACCAGTAAACCCTCGTATAGTCGTACTCCCCTTCGCGTGGGAAACAACTGCCGAGTCTTCCTTGCCTTCGTGTCGTCCCCTTCCTAGGTCTCACCGTCGTCCACCGCCGTGGTGCTCTCGGCGCGGCGTGGTCAATGTGGACAACGACCGACTTCTATCGGAAGAGTACTGTGCGTGGAGAGGCTGACAGATGGGTCCACGGCCGCAGCAAGGAAGTGCCTCCTTATTACGCGCAAAATAATTATTCCTCCACCTGACAGCGGGGACCCACTAGACGGGCCACCGTATTTTGCGGAAAAAACGTTTCCCACCTGACTGCTGGGACCCACCAGCTACACCTTCGCATGCAAGGAAGTCCGTCCGGGCAAAATAAAAAACGATTTGCCCCCCTGACTGCTAGGACCCACCAGCTACATCTTTGCACGCAAGGAAGTGCATCCGGGCAAAAAAAAAACGATTCGCCCCATGACTGCTGGGACCCACCAGCTACATCTTCGCAGGCAAGGAAGTGCCTGACAGTCAGGACCCACCTGGTCGAAACGTATGTAGCGTTGTCATTCTGGTCGCGAACGTGTACGTACAAATATACTGGTGGATGTAGAGGCGCGCACGTGTCGTAGTAGAGGGCACACGTAGCATGTGAAGGAAATATGCCCTAGAGGCAATAATAAAGTTATTATTTATTTCTCATATCATGATAAATATTTATTATTCATGCTAGAATTGTATTAACCGGAAACATGATACATGTGTGAATACATAGACAAACATATAGTCACTAGTATGCCTCTACTCGACTAGCTCATTAATCAAAGATGGTTATGTTTCCTAACCATAGACATGTGTTGTCATTTGATTAATGGGATCACATCATTAGAAGAATGATGTGATTGACATGACCCATTCCATTAGTCTAGCACTTGATCGTTTAGTATACTGCTATTGCTTTCTTCATGACTTATACATGTTCCTGTAACTATGAGATTATGCAACTCCCATTTACCGGAGGAACACTTTGGGTGCTACCAAACGTCACAACGTAATTGGGTGATTATAAAGGAGTACTACAGGAGTCTCCAAAGGTACATGTTCGGTTGGCGTATTTCAAGATTAGGTTTTGTCACTCCAATTGTCGGAGAGGTATCTCTGGGCCCTCTCGGTAATGCACATCACTATAAGCCTTGCAAGCAATGTAGCTAATGAGTTATTTACGGAATGATGCATTACGTAACGAGTAAAGAGACTTGCCTGTAACGAGATTGAACTAGGTATTAGATACCGACGATCGAATCTCGGGCAAGTAACATGCCGATGACAAAGGGAACAACGTATGTTGTTATGCGGTTTGACCGATAAAGATCTTCGTAGAATATGTAGGAGCCAATGTGAGCATCGAGGTTCCGCTATTGGTTATTGATCGAGAATAGTTCTAGGTCATGTCTACATAGTTCTCGAACCCGTAAGGTCCGCACGCTTAATGTTACGATGATAGTTTTATTATGAGTTTATATATTTTGATGTACCGAAGGTTGTTCGGAGTCCCGGATGTGATCCAGGACATGACGAGGAGTCTCGAAATGGTCGAGACATAAAGATTGATATATTGGAAGCCTATATTTGGATATCGGAAACGTTCCAGGAGAAACCAGGTTTTTTCCGCAGTACCGGAGGGTTACCGGAACCCCCCCGGGGGTTATTGGGCCTACATGGGCCATGAGGGAGAAGAGGAGGGCAGGCCAGGGCAGGCCACGCCCCCCCTCCCCTAGTCCGAATAGGACAAGGAGGGGGGGGGGGGCGGCGCCCCCCTTTCCTCTTTCCCCTCCCCCCTTTCCTTCTCCACCAAGGCAAGAGGGGGGAGTCCTACTCCCGGTGGGAGTAGGACTCCTCCAGGTGCACCCCTTGGGGGCCGGCTGCACCTCCCCCTCCCTCCTTTATATACGGGGGCAGGGGGCACCCTAGAACACACAAGTTGATCTACGTGATCGTTCCTTAGCCGTGTGCGGTGCCCCCCTCCACCATACTCCACCTCGGTCATATCGTCGCGGAGTTTAGGCGAAGCCCTGCGTCGGTAGAACATCATCATCATCACCACGCCGTCGTGCTAACGGAAGTCATCCCCGACACTTTGCTGGATCGGAGTCCGGGGATCGTCATCGAGCTGAACGTGTGCTGAACTCGGAGGTGCCGTACGTTCGGTACTTGGATCGGTCGGATCGTGAAGACGTACGACTACATCAACCGCGTTGTCATAATGCTTCCGCTTACGGTCTACGAGGGTACGTGGACACTACTCTCCCCTCTCGTTGCTATGCATCACCATGATCTTGCGTGTACATAGGAATTTTTTTTGAAATTACTACGTTACCCTACAGTGGCATCAGAGCCTGGTTTTATGCATAGATGTCATATGCACGAGTAGAACACAAGTGAGTTATGGACGATACAAGTCATACTGCTTACCAACATGTCATACTTTGGCTCAGCGGTATTGTGAGATGAAGCGGCCCGGACCGACATTACGCGTACGCTTACGCGAGACTGGTTTCACGGTTACGAGCACTCGTGCTTAAAGGTGACTGGCGGGTGTCTGTCTCTCTCACTTTAGCTGAATCGAGTGTGGCTACGCCCGGTCCTTGCGAAGGTTAAAACATCATTAACTTGACGAACTATCGTTGTGATTTTGATGCGTAGGTAAGAACGGTTCTTGCTAAAGCCCGTAGCAGCCACGTAAAATTTGCAACAACAAAGTAGAGGACGTCTAACTTGTTTTTGCAGGGCATGTTGTGATGTGATATGGTCAAGACGTGATGCTATATTTTATTGTATGAGATGATCATGTTTTGTAACCGAAGTTATCGGCAACTGGCAGGAGCCATATGGTTATTGCTTTATTTATGAAATGCAAACGCCCTGTAATTGCTTTACTTTATCACTAAACGGTAGCGATAGTCGTAGAAGCAATAGATGGCGTAACGACAATGATGCTACGATGGAGATCAAGGTGTCGCGCCGGTGATGATGGTGATCACGATGGTGCTTCGAAGATGGAGATCACAAGCACAAGATGATGATGGCCATATCATATCACTTATATTGATTGCATGTGATGTTTATCCTTTATGCATCTTATCTTGCTTTGATTGACGGTAGCATTTTAAGATGATCTCTCACTAAATTATCAAGAACTGTTCTCCCTGAGTATGCACCGTTGCGAAAGTTCTTCGTGCTGAGACACCACGTGATGATCGGGTGTGATAGGCTCTACATTCAAATACAACGGATGCAAAACAGTTGCACACGCGGAATACTCAGGTTAAACTTGACGAGCCTAGAATATAACAGATATGGCCTCAGAACACAGAGACCGAAAGGTCGAGCGTGAGTCATATAGTAGATATGATCAACATATTGATGTTCACTGTTGAAACTACTCCATCTCACGTGACGATCGGACATGGTGTAGTTGATATGGATCACGTAATCACTTAGAAGATTAGAGGGATGTCTATCTAAGTGGGAGTTCTTAAGTAATATGATTAATTGAACTTAAATTTGTCATGAACTTAGTACCTGATAGTATTTTGCTTGTATATGTTTGTTGTAGATAGATGGCTCGTGCTGTTGTTCCGTTAAATTTTAATGCGTTCCTTGAGAAAGCAAAGTTGAAAGATGATGGTAGCAATTACACGGACTGGGTCCGTAACCTGAGGATTATCCTCATTGCTGCACAGAAGAATTACGTCCTGGAAGCACCGCTAGGTGCCAGGCCTGCTGCTGATGCAACTGACGACGTTAAGAACGTCTGGCAGAGCAAAGCTGATGAATACTCGATTGTTCAGTGTGCCATGCTTTACGGCTTAGAACCGGGTCTTCAATGATGTTTTGAACTTCATGGAGCATATGAGATGTTCCAGGAGTTGAAGTTAATATTTCAAGCAAATGCCCGGATTGAGAGATATGAAGTCTCCAATAAGTTCTATAGCTGCAAGATGGAGGAGAATAGTTCTGTCAGTGAACACATACTCAAAATGTCTGGGTATAATAATCACTTGATTCAACTAGGAGTTAATCTTCCTGATGATAGTGTCATTGACAGAATTCTTCAATCACTGCCACCAAGCTACAAGAGCTTCGTGATGAACTATAATATGCAAGGGATGGACAAGACTATTCCTGAGCTCTTCGCAATGCTAAAAGCCGCGGAGGTAGAAATCAAAAAGGACAATCAAGTGTTGATGGTTAACAAGACCACCAGTTTCAAGAAAAAGGGCAAAGGGAAGAAGAAGGGGAACTTCAAGAAGAACAGCAAACAAGTTGCTGCTCAAGAGAAGAAACCCAAGTCTAGACGTAAGCCTGAGACAGAGTGCTTCTACTGCAAGCAGACTGGACACTGGAAGCGGAACTGCCCCAAGTATTTGGCGGATAAGAAGGATGGCAAAGTGAACAAAGGTATATGTGATATACATGTTATTGATGTGTACCTTACTAATGCTCGCAGTAGTACCTAGGTATTTGATACTGGTTCTGTTGCTAATATTTGCAACTCGAAACAGGGACTACGGATTAAGCAAAGATTGGCTAAGGACGAGGTGACGATGCGCGTGGGAAATGGTTCCAAAGTCGATGTGATCGCGATCGGCACGCTACCTCTACATCTACCATCGGGATTAGTTTTAGACCTAAATAATTGTTATTTGGTGCCAGCGTTGAGCATGAACATTATATCTGGATCTTGTTTGATGCGAGACGGTTATTCATTTAAGTCAGAGAATAATGGTTATTCTATTTATATGAGTAATATCTTTTATGGTCATGCACCCTTGAAGAGTGGTCTATTTTTATTGAATCTCAATAGTAGTGATACACATATTCATAGTGTTGAAACCAAAAGATACAGAGTTGATAATGATAGTACAACTTATTTGTGGCACTGCCGTTTAGGTCATATCGGTGTAAAGCGCATGAAGAAACTCCATAATGATGGGCTTTTGGAATCACTTGATTATGAATCACTTGGTACTTGCGAACCGTGCCTCATGGGCAAGATGACTAAAACGCCGTTCTCCGAAACTATGGAGCGAGCAACTGATTTGTTGGAAATCATACATACTGATGTTTGTGGTCCAATGAATGTTGAGGCTCGCGACGGGTATCGTTATTTTCTCACATTCACAGATGATTTGAGCAGATATGGGTATATCTACTTAATGAAACACAAGTCTGAAACATTTGAACAGTTCAAAGAATTTCAGAGTGAAGTGGAAAATCATCGTAACAAGAAAATAAAATTTCTACGATCTGATCGTGGAGGAGAATATTTGAGTTACGAGTTTGGTTTACATTTAAAACAATGCAGAATAGTTTCGCAACTCACGCCACCCGGAACACCACAACGAAATGGTGTGTCCGAACATCGTAATCGTACTTTACTAGATATGGTGCGATCTATGATGTCTCTTACTGATTTACCGCTATCGTTTTGGGGTTATGCTTTAGAGACGGCCGCATTCACGTTAAATAGGGCACCATAAAAATCCGTTGAGACGACACCTCATGAACTGTGGTTTGGCAAGACACCAAAGTTGTCGTTTCTTAAAGTTTGGGGCTGCGATGCTTATGTGAAGAAACTTCAACCAGATAAGCTCGAACCCAAATCGGAGAAATGTGTCTTCATAGGATACCCAAAAGAGACTGTTGGGTACACCTTCTATCATCTGAAGGCAAGATTTTCTTTGCAAAATTCGGATCCTTTCTAGAGAAGGAGTTTCTCTCGAAAGAAGTGAGTGGGAGGAAAGTAGAACTTGATGAGGTAACTGTACCTGCTCCCTTATTGGAAAGTAGTTCATCACAAGAACCGGTTCCGGTGACAACTACACTAATATGTGAGGAAGCTAATGATATTGATCATGAAACTTCAGATCAAGTTTCTGCTGAACCTCGTAGGTCTACCAGAGTAAGATCCGCACCAGAGTGGTATGGTAATCCTATTCTGGAAGTCATGTTACTTGACCATGATGAACCTACAAACTATGAGGAAGCGATGATGAGCCCAGATTCCGCAAAATGGCTAGAGGCCATGAAATCTGAGATGGGATCCATGTATGAGAACAAAGTATGGACTTTGGTTGACTTGCCCGATGATCGGCAAGCCATTGAGAATAAATGGATTTTTAAGAAGAAGACTGACGCTGATGGTAATGTAACTGTCTATAAAGCTCGACTTGTTGCAAAAGGTTTTTGACAAGTTCAAGGAGTTGACTACGATGAGACTTTCTCACCCGTAGTGATGCTTAAGTCTGTCCGAATCATGTTAGCAGTTGCTGCATTTTATGATTATGAAATTTGGCAAATGGATGTCAAAACTACATTCTTGAATGGATTTCTGAAAGAAGAGTTGTATATGATGCAGCCAGAAGGTTTTGTTGATCCAAAAGGTGCTAACAAAGTGTGCAAGCTCCAGCGATCCATTTATGGACTGGTGCAAGCATCTCGGAGTTGGAATAAACGCTTGATAGTGTGATCAAAGCATATGGTTTTATACAGACTTTTGGAGAAGCCTGTATTTACAAGAAAGTGAGTGGGAGCTCTGTAGCATTTCTGATATTATATGTAGATGACATATTATTAATTGGAAATGATATAGAATTTCTGGATAGCATAAAGGGATACTTGAATAAAAGTTTTTCTATGAAAGACCTCGGTGAAGCTGCTTATATATTGGGCATCAAGATTTATAGAGATAGATCAAGACGCTTAATTGGACTTTCACAAAGCACATACCTTGATAAAGTTTTGAAAAAGTTCAAAATGGATCAGGCAAAGAAAGGGTTCTTGCCCGTACTGCAAGGTGTGAAGTTGAGTCAAACACAATGCCCGACCACAGCAGAAGATAGAGAGAAAATTAAAGATGTTCCCTATGCTTCAGCCATAGGCTCTATCATGTATGCAATGCTGTGTACCAGACCTGACGTGTGCTTAGCAATAAGCTTGGCAGGAAGGTACCAAAGTAATCCAGGAATGGATCACTGGACAGCGGTCAAGAACATCCTGAAATACCTGAAAAGGACTAAGGATATGTTTCTCGTATATGGAGGTGACAAAGAGCTAGTCGTAAATGGTTACGTCGATGCAAGCTTTGACACTTATCCGGACAATTCTAAATTGCAAACCGGATACGTGTTTTTATTAAACGGCGGAGCTGTAAGTTGGTTCAGTTCTAAACAAAGCATCGTGGTGGGATCTACATGTGAAGCGGAGTACATACCTGCTTCGGAAGCAGCAAATGAAGGAGTTTGGATGAAGGAGTTCATTTTCGATCTAGGTGTCATACCTAGTGCATCGGGACCAATGAAGATCTTCTGTGACAATATTGGTGCAATTGCCTTGGCAAAGGAATCCAGATTTCACAAGAGGACCAAGCACATCAAGAGACGCTTCAATTCCATCCGGGATCAAGTCCAGGTGGGAGACATAGAGATTTGCAAGATACATATGGATCTGAATGTTGCAGACCCATTGACTAAGCCTCTTCCACGAGCAAAACATGATCAGCACCAAGACTCCACGGGTATTAGAATCATTACTGTGTAATCTAGATTATTGACTCTAGTGCAAGTGGGATACTGAAGGAAATATTCCCTAGAGGCAATAATAAAGTTATTATTTATTTCCTCATATCATGATAAATGTTTATTATTCATGCTAGAATTGTATTAACCGGAAACATGATACATGTGTGAATACATAGACAAACATATAGTCACTAGTATGCCTCTACTTGACTAGCTCATTAATCAAAGATGGTTATGTTTCCTAACCATAGACATGTGTTGTCATTTGATTAATGGGATCACATAATTAGAAGAATGATGTGATTGACATGACCCATTCCGTTAGCCTAGCACTTGATTGTTTAGTATATTGTTATTGCTTTCATCATGACTTATACATGTTCCTGTAACTATGAGATTATGCAACTCCCGTTTACCGGAGGAACACTTTGGGTGCTACCAAACGTCACAACGTAACTGGGTGATTATAAAGGAGTACTACAGGTGTCTCCAAAGGTACATGTTGGGTTGGCGTATTTCGAGATTAGGTTTTGTCACTCCGATTGTTGTAGAGGTATCTCTGGGCCCTCTCGGTAGTGCACATCACTATAAGCCTTGCAAGCAATGTAGCTAATGAGTTAGTTACAGAATGATGCATTACGTAACGAGTAAAGAGACTTGCCGGTAACGAGATTGAACTAGGTATTAGATACCGACGATCGAATCTCGGGCAAGTAACATGCCGATGACAAAGGGAACAACGTATGTTGTTATGCAGTTTGACCGGTAAAGATCTTCATAGAATATGTAGGAGCCAATATCAGCATCCAGGTTCCGCTATTGGTTATTGACCGAGAATAGTTCTAGGTCATGTCTACATAGTTCTCGAACCCGTAGGGTCCGCACGCTTAATGTTACGATGACAATTTTATTATGAATTTATATATTTTGATGTACCGAAGGTTGTTCGGAGTCCCGAATGTGATCCAGGACATGACGAGGAGTCTCAAAATGGTCGAGACATAAAGATTGATATATTGGAAGCCTATATTTGGATATCGGAAACGTTCCGGGAGAAACAGGGTTTTTTCCGGAGTACCGGGGGGTTACCGGAACCCCCCAGGGGTTATTGGGCCTACATGGGCCATTAGGGAGAAGAGGAGGGCAGGCCGTGCGCCCCCTCCCCCCTAGTCCGAATAGGACAAGGAGGGGGGGGCGGCGCCCCCCTTTCCTCTTTCCCCTCCCCCCTTTCCTTCTCCACCAAGGCAAGAGGGGGGAGTCCTACTCACGGTGGGAGTAGGACTCCTCCAGGCGCACCCCTTGGGGGCCAGCCGCACCTCCCCCTCCCTCCTTTATATACGGGGGCAGGGGGCACCCTAGAACACACAAGTTGATCTACGTGATCATTCCTTAGCCGTGTGCGGTGCCCCCCTCCACCATATTCCACCTCGGTCATATCGTCGCGGAGTTTAGGCGAAGCCCTACGCCGATAGAACATCATCATCGTCACCACGCCGTCGTGCTGACGGAACTCATCCCCGACACTTGCTGGATCAGAGTCCGGGGATCGTCATCGAGCTGAACATGTGCTGAACTCGGAGGTGCCGTACGTTCGGTACTTGGATTGGTCGGATCGTGAAGACGTACGACTACATCAACCGCGTTGTCATAACGCTTCCGCTTACAGTCTACGTGGGTACGTGGACATTACTCTCCCCTCTCGTTGCTATGCATCACCATGATCTTGCGTGTATGTAGGAAATTTTTTGAAATTACTACATTACCCAACAACATGTACACATACGTACAACGGCCAGGGTGCAAGAAAGAGAATACGGCCACATATGTGTACATATGGGCGGGGTCTCGAACGCCTACTCGCGCATACGTAGAGCGAGGGCTCGTGTACATGGCTGGGTCAGAACAGAGAAACAACATCGTCCTTGTGTTCATGGGGAGGCATCGGAATGCGTTGTGTTCATGGGGAGGCAACGGAATGCGTCATGTTCATCGGGAGGCAACGAAACGTGTGGGAGCCAACCAGCTGGGTCGGAACGGAATGCATGGTCGTGTTCATCGGGAGGGCTTGGACGGAACAGGCGATGGAAACGAGGCCTGGCGTACCGCAGAACGGAGGAAACGGACCTCCTACATTCAGAACGGGGTCCTGTTGATCGGGAGGGGTGTGGCGTACCGCAAAACAGAGGAAACGGACCTCCTACGGTCGAAATGGGGGTCCTATTGATCGGGAGGGGTGTGCCGTACCGCAAAACGGAGGAAACAGACCTCCTACGGTCGAAACGGGGTCCCATTGATCAGGAGGGGTGTGGCGTACCGCAAAACGGACGAAACGGACCTCCTACGGTCGAAACGGGGGTCCTGTTCATTGGGAGGGGTGTGGCGTACCGCAAAACGGGACTCTATGGGATACTGTTCATCTCCACCGTTGACCTCCTCCAGCCTCCACGGGCTACTGTCGACCTCCTCCAGCCTTCACGGGCTCCTGTTCATCCAGCCTCCACCGCGCGCTACTCGACCGGCTACTGTTCAACCACCCC
>NC_041391.1:98184092-98207691 GCF_002162155.2 Triticum dicoccoides | reverse complement strand
CTCACTGTTCATCCAATCGATCGGCTTCAGTTATCAGCAGTAGCAAAGCAATCGCTCCATCAGATTTAGTTAACAGCCATCGATCGATCGCTTGGGTTCAGCAATGCGTAGCCTGCAATGCAATCGCTCAGGTTTAGTTAGAGCCCAACGCCTCGCTCGGGTTCAGTTAGAGCCAACGCCTCGCACACACGCGTGTACGTGTACGAGAGAAACGCGCATCGCTCGGCCCCCGACCTCCCACCGTAACCGGCCACTCCCCAAAATTTTCCTCCCCCTCACTTCTACCACAGTTTTTTCCGTCATGGACGGCCCAAAGAATGTCATGCAGCTGCGTCTCCAGCCCGCCCAGGACGAAAAGCCCATTTTCTGTCATGATTTTTGCCATAGAAGTAGGAGCCCACCACATCTATGATGATACGGGTTTTGTCACAATTATCATCATAGAAGTGTCATATGTATGACATAATTTTTTTTCGTTTGGCCCAAAATGTCACGGATGTGTCTTTTTTTCTAGTGTCATCAACCTTCCGAACTGGATGCCTCCGCCTCTTCCTCCTCCTCCGGCGAGTCGGGGCACTCCGCCTCCTCCTCCACCACCTCCAGCGAGTGATCAGGGCACTCAGCCTCCTTCTCCGGCGCGTGGCGGCACTCCGCCTCCTTCTCCGCCTACGCTGGCGCGCCCGAGCAGCCAGCTGCCTCCTCCTTCTCTGCCTTGCCAGCAAGGCCAGAAGAGACCCGCCGCCGCCCCGGCTGCACCTGCGCGTCATAGTCCTTCTCCTCCGCCTCGTAAGCAAGCACGAAAGAAGACAGCCGCAGCTGCTCCATCTGCTCCGGTGTCTAGCAGTACAGCCAGAGGCGGGAGGCAATACAGATACGGTCCATCTCTCAAGCCTCTAGAGAAGTTGTCGTACGAGAGGACCGAGGAGGAAAACACAAAGATCGTGCGGACCGAAGTGAAGGACTTCTTTGAAGGGTTGAAAGCAAAGAGACATCCACCTCCGGAGGAGAAGGTAGATCCGGTGAAAGCAAAGCACACTATCGATGCCCCGAGGAAACCACCAAAGTCTCCGCCGAGAACCAACTATGAGCGCATTACTAAACAAGCATATCTGCAAGCGGAGCGGTCGGGAAGTACTGTCAGTGATCAAAGGTTAATAGAACGAGCAGCTAGGAAAAAAATTGCCCAGCTCGGCGAACAAGCAAAGCAATCGTGCCCCCCGCTCAATGTGTCTAGCGACATCGTCGCTAATGCTCCGGGGACGGTGCCCAGTTATAACAATCTTAGAGATTACCTGCCTGACGATGTACATTTTGATTGCTTGGAGGTGAACGAACACAGATACGAGTACGGGAAGCCTCTCGTCGAAGATGAAAAATCTCTAACAACGATGATGCAAAGATTCCATAATTGGTACATGAAAACCTGCAGAGAGTCTGGGGGGACGAATACTTTGTATCTGAGAATTAAAGAGGAGCACAACCTCGTTGTAACTGATCTGTTCCCTGTTCCATTTGAGGAGTTCTTCGAGTTCTTCAATCAAAAGGCCCTCGATAAATTAACGGTCTTTTGCTACTGTTTGTAAGTACTATTTCTGTCATTAAGTCTCTATATATAGCTCGGCTCTTTCATTGCATGTATTTATAATTAATTATCCTCACTATATTATACTGATTGAAGATCGTCGAGTGCAAAAAACAAGAAATGTATGATATTGGGTTCATTAACACTAATATCATAGATGAATTTCAGGTTAATAAGAAGGCCGAAGAGGCCGAGGACAACTTGCTATAATCATTGATCAAAAATCAAAACAAAGATTTAATACTCTTTCCTTACAACTTCGAGTGAGTGTTATTGTGTGCATATTCGGTTTCCCTTATTACTCGAGCGAGGTTATAGTAATGTAATTGATGAGTTATGCATGCGTGCGTAGCTTCCACTATGTTCTTTTGGAGATTAAACTTGAGTGGGGACTAGTAACCGTCTTAGACTCGAGACGAAAAGATCCCGAAACCTATGCGGACATGACTAAAATGCTCAACAAGTAAGTTCAATCGATCATTATCGCACCATATCGGCAACTTTTTGTTCATTTCCTGTTGTCTCAAGTAATAATAATTATTTTCTTTGTCTTGCAGGGTTTGGAAACAGTTCATCGCAGAAGCTCCGAGACTGTCGAAGGAGCTGCAATCTACATAACCGAAAGTAAGTACTACTAGCTAGCTAGTTGCGCACATCTACCGTTGATTCTATAGCTATACTTTCATCAATGCCATTTATAATGCTTCATTATCAGTTTGATTGACCTCTATTTCTCGTAAAGTGCTTGTGGCAGGAACCCGGGAATGATTTCTGTGGATACTACATGTGCGAGTTCATCTACAACGCGACTTTGAAAAATAAGCGGGGCTACTCTAAAAGACAATATGAAGTGCGTAAGCAATAATATTCACAATTTCATTTTATTACACCATCATTTCTGTTGAGTTTCATTCATATATATATATATGTATTAATCCCCTTCTTCAAATTAGACGTGGCAGATGCGGAATGAACTCCTACCACAAGATCGCATGAAAGCAATTCAAGAGGAATGGGCGGGATTTTTTCTTGACCACGTCATCAATAAAGCCGGAGAATACCATGTGGAAGTTGATTTCAAATGCTAGGGGATTGTAAGAGATCTTACATATTGTATATATGTATGTAGCCAGTAGCGTTGGATAGATAATACGAAAAGTTGTTGTTCGACCAATCTCTCGGAGAAGGAGAGGTCGATCGATCACTTCTCTCGGTATGCATGACGAACTTCTGTACTTAATGGTTTCCTTCATTTTCTTACTAGCTAGCGTGTCGAGGGCCTCTCTATGTACAGTACGTAGCGTCGACCAAGCATGGACATAAGAGAGGACACTTCTCTCTATTAATTAGCTAGCTAGCTAACACAATACATGAAACACCTAAATTAACACCCACCCCCCCCACCCTTCAAAAAAACAAAAACCCCAGCCCCTGAAATGCTGACGCGTGGATGCCTTTTGGTCCCGGTTGGTGCCACCAACCGGGACCAAAGGGCCTCCTGCCTGGGCTCGCCGCACCGGCCACGTGGAGGCCAATCTGTCCCGGTTTATGCAAGAACCGGGACTATAGGTATAGGGCATTAGTACCGACACTTTAGTCCCGGTTCAAAAACCGGGACTAATGGCCCTTACGAACCGGGACTATAGGTCCTTTTTCTACTAGTGAAAAAAATATAAGAGCGTTTGAATCACTGAAGTAGTGGTCCAAACGCTTTTATATTTCTCTACAGAGTGAGTACAACTGAGGTTTATACATGCTCAAACAATATACCGTACTACAAGATTGATCAATTTACAGTAAACACTCATTCCTCGTGATAGAACTCTAATTTTGGACAGTACTTTAGGCTAGTCGAGGTTGGTGGGTTGCACTAGTTCCTCGCCAGGACATTCAACCGGGCCATCGCTATAATCTCACCATTCTAAAATAATTAAAGTTCTAATTGTTTCTACAAAATTCTACAAAATTTCTATCATTTGAAATTCCTATAAATTTCCAGTAAACCAAGGGAGAACTTAGTTTATGGTTGCTGCATGCCTGCATGGGAAGTAAGGGACGCACCACTGGTGCACGGTGGTCACACCTTTTTCAGGCAGGTAGGGCCAAGCGAGAGAGTTTTGTCTCTCCTTGATCGGTCTCGAGCAGGAAGCTTCTTCCTTGTTTCCTCTCAAGTCTCAAACACTGACACTACACCATGTGGACGCCGTTTTGCAACTGAACAGTGATTGAGGCAAAGGTGTCCCGTGTTTCGATGATATGGTGGCTATCGTTTTGTTGGAAGTCGACTTTGACAATCCGACTACGAACGTGCGAGGACGTCGCGCCTTAGCAATCGCTAAACCAACTCCAAGAGGTTATTGACCACGTCGGAGCACGATCAACCTGACCACGAGGGTCTGTTTCCTGCAAGCAAACGAAGAACAAGCAAGAAACTAAGATTGCAATCTGGATATTGCGAATAATAGAGGAAAGCTTTATTAATGAAGGTGGGGTTCTGTGACGCCTTTGTCTGGTCGTTGAACACAAACGAAGTACGCGAAGTTGCAGCTATGGCGAACTTTTAATCTAAACAAAACCCAAAGTTTAAACGGTGACCTAAGGGCTGTATATATGGAGGAAGAGGGGATGAATTTCGTGGCCCTTGATGGAGGGGTCCAAAACTAACCCTATCTCTTGTTTCCCCACACATACGGACTCTAAAAATAGCCTATACTTATGTATTTCGAAATTACATGGGCCTGGCCCAATAATACGGTGACGCAACACCAAGAATAGCCTCTGGACGAAATTTATGAAGTGGGATCTTGTATATTTTGTCTGAGGCTTCATGCACTCATTATGGTGGCTTCAAAGTCCTGAAATCATCACTTGTAACTACGTTCTTGTTCCCCTTGCGCATGCCATCATCTCCATGCTTGTTCTTGATCCAATGTTCATCATTCTCCAAGCTAGGCCCTTCATTTGTAAGCAAAACAAATGTATCCAATTTAGGCAGCATCATATTATCATGAACATTAGAATCATTACCAAGAAACGGAAGTACCTGATAATTTAATTGGCGTGCGCGAGCTCTAGTAATTGGTACAATATATGTAGCAGTAGGGGCTGTGGGTGTAACAATGGTATTGATGTCCTCATCATCCCCCCTTCTTGAAATGAAGTCGTCCTCGATGGAAGCTCATCTTCATCGCCCAAATAAAGCTTCAAATCTGCAATGTTAAAAGTGGGACTAATCCCCAAATCTGCAGACATCTCAAGTTTATATGCATTATCATTTATTTTCTCCAGCACCTTAAAAGGACCATCAGCACGTGGCATTAACTTTGATTTGCGCAAATCAGGAAATCTGTCCTTATGCAAATGTAACCAAACAAGATCTCCAGGTGCAAACACAACATGTTTTCTACCCTTATCTCCAGCAAGTTTATATTTAGCATTCATACGCTCAATGTTTTCCTTAGTTAACTCATGCATGTTTAAAATCAATTCAACAGGTTGTTTAGCATCAAAATTAACCTTCCTCGAAGATGGAAGAGGCAACAAATCAATAGGTGCACGAGGTAGGAAACCATACACAATTTCAAAAGGGCACATCTTAGTAGTAGAATGCAATGAACGATTATAAGCAAATTCAATATGAGGAAAGCATTCTTCCCACATTTTCTTATTATTCTTCAAAACAGCCCTAAGCATAGTATACACTGTTCTATTGACTACTTCAGTTTGTCCATCAGTTTGGGGGTGACAAGTAGTACTAAAAAGCAGTTTAGTCCCCAATTTAGCCCATAAACATCTCCAAAAGTGGCTAAGAAATTTAGTATTACGATATGAAACAATAGTATTTGGTACACCATGCAAGCGAATAATTTTACGAAAGAACAAATCAGCAACATTAACAACATCATCGCTTTTATGACATGGTATAAAGTGTGCCATTTTCGAGAATCTATCCACGACAACAAATATGCTATCCATCTCCTTCTTTGTTCAAGGTAAACCTAAAACAAAGTCCATAGATATATCCTCCCAAAGAACACTAGGTACAGGCAAAGGCATATATAAACCATGAGGATTGAGTCGCGACCTAGCTTTTTGACATGTAGTGCAGCGAGCAACAAAGCGCTCAACATTCCGTCTCATCTTTGGCCAAAAGAAATGTGTAACAAGTACGTCCTCCGTCTTCTTCACGCCAAAGTGTCCCATTAGTGCTCCTCCATGCGCCTCCTGCAACAACAAAAGACGAACGGAGCTAGCTGGAATGCATAGCTTGTTAGCACGGAACACAAATCCATCATTAACGACGAACTTGTTCCATGTTCTTCCTTCTTTACAATTCTGCAATACATCTTTAAAATCAGCATCATGCACATATTGATCTTTGATGGTCTCCAAACCAAATATTTTGAAGTCAAGTTGTGAAAGCATAGTATAGCGATGAGACAATGCATCAGCAATAACATTTTATTTACCCTTCTTGTGTTTAATGACATAAAGGGAAGTCTCAATGAATTCAACCCATTTAGCATGTCTACAATTCAGTTTAGCTTGACTTTTAATATGTTTCAAAGATTCATGATCAGAATGTATAACAAATTCTTTGGGCCATAAATAATGTTGCCATGTTTTTAAAGTCCGAACAAGAGCATATAATTATTTATCATAAGTAGAATAATTCAGACTAGGCCCACTCAATTTTTCAGAAAAGTATGCAACAGGTTTGCCATCTTGTAATAACACACCTCCTAATCCAATTCCACTAGCATCACATTCAAGCTCAAATGTCTGATTAAAATCAGGAAGTGGAGCAAAGGAGCATGTGTCAACTTATCTTTCAACACCGTGAAGGCTTCTTCCTATGCGGTACCCCAAACAAAAGGCACATCCTTCTTCGTAAGCTCATTGAGAGGTGCAGCAATGGTGCTAAAATCTCTCACAAAATGTCTATAGAATCCAGCGAGGCCAAGAAAACTCCTCACTTGTGTGACCATTTTGGGCTGCGGTCAACTCTCACTAGCTTCAATCTTGGCTTTATCAACTTCAATTCCCTGTGGAGTAACAACATAGCCAAGAAAAGACACTCGGTCGGTGCAAAAGGTGCACTTCCCAAGGTTACCAAACAAACGTGCATCACGTAGAGCAATAAAAATAGCACGTAAGTGTTCCAAATGTTCCTCCAAAGATCTGCTATAAATCAATATGTCATCAAAGTAAACTACCACAGATCGTCCAATGAAAGCACGTAAAACTTCGTTCATTAATCTCATGAAAGTACTAGGTGCATTAGTTAGCCCAAAAGGTATGACTAACCACTCATATAATCCAAACTTAGTTTTAAATGTTGTTTTCCATTCATCCCCCAATTTCATACGAATTTGATGGTATCCACTACGCAAATCAACTTTGGAGAATATTGTAGAGCCACTCAATTCATCAAGTATATCATCTAGCCTAGGAATAGGATGATGATAGCGAATAGTAATATTATTAATGCCTCTACAATCAACACACATACGCGATGTACTATCCTTTTTCGGCACTAGAATAGTAGGAACAGCACAAGGACTAAGGGATTCACGTATATACCCTTTGTCGAGAAGCTCCTGTACTTGATGCATAATCTCCTTCGTCTCCTCTGGATTGGTACGATATGGCGCACAGTTTGGCAGTGAAGCACCGGGAATTAAGTCATTCTGATGCTCAATCCCTCGAATAGGCGGTAATCCCGGTGGCACGTCTTGTGGAAAGACGTCAGCGAACTCCTGCAAAATGTTAGTGACAGCAGGAGGCAAAGAGGAAGGCACGTCCTCGAATGAAAATAATGCCTCTTTGCACACAAAAGCATAGCAAACAGATTTGTTGAAATCTAGCTCATCAATATCAGATTTGGTGGCAAATAAACATGCACTTTTCAATTTAATTTCAGAAGCAACACTAGATGGTTTATTATTAGGCTTCATTTGTTGCTCAAAATCTTTTGCCACAATCTGATTTTCAATCTTATTTTTCTCCTGTTTTGCTTTATTAGCTCTATTAATATCATCCTTCAAAATGGAATCAGGAGTCATAGGAAGGAAAGTAATATTTTTATCCTTATGAACAAGAGTATACTGATTCTTTCTACCATGGTGTACATAATTTTTATCAAATTGCAATGATCGACCAAGTAACAAGGAACATGCTTGCATAGGTACTACATCACAATCAACATAATCAGCATATGTATAGATACTAAAATACACACGAACAGTACGTGTTACCTTAACCTTGCCGCTGTTGTTGAACCATTGGATGTAGTAAGGATGTGGATGTGGTCTGGTGGTGAGAGATAGCTTCTCCACCATCTCCATGCTCGCCAAGTTGTTGCAGCTCCCTCCATCTATGATGACGCGCACGGAACGTTCCTTCACAACTCCCTTCATATGGAACTAATTATGCATCTGATTTTGCTCAGCTTGTGTGACCTGCACACTCAAAACACGTTGAGCAACTAAACATTCATACATGTCAGTGTCTTCCAGAGCCATGTATTGCGTCTCATGATCAGAATCATCTCCACCGTGTTCTTCACGTGTAATAAGAGCCAAAGTCTCCTCATCATAGTCACTAGCGGACTCATACCCACCATCCTCAGTAGCAATCATCACACGCTGAGATTTGCATTCTCTTTCATAATGACCTCTTCCCTTACAACAACGACAAATAGTATCACTTTTGTGCCCAGTTGATGCCATGGAAGAAGAAGAGCTCTGTGCAGGCCCGGCAAATGCGCTCTTGGTAGATAGTGGTGGTTGTGCCTGCTTTCTTGTATCACAGTTGGAGGTGGCACCGGATGGAGTTGCTAGAGCAGTGGAAGTAGAAGATGCACGCGGTGTCCATGATGAAGGTCGACCTGCAGAAAAGTTAGTTCGCGCCAATGCTTGTCGATCCTGCACTTCACGTTCAGCTTTACAAGCAAGATGGAATAAACGAGTGATATTAGTATACTCCTTATACTCTAGAATGGTCTGAATCTCTCTATTTAATCCACCCATAAAACGTGCAAGCATAGCTTCATTCTCCTCAACAATAGCACATCTAATCATGCCAGTTTGTAATTCCTGATAATATTCTTCTACATAATTTTTTCCTTGTCTTAAACGCTGCAATTTTTTAAGCAATTCACGTTGATAATATGGTGGAACCCAACGAGTACGCATAGCAGTTTTCAAAGCAGCCCAAGTAGCTGGAATAGGATATAATCTACAATGTTCAGACCACCATACACATGCAAAACTAGTGAAAGCACAAACAACAGCAGCAACCCGTCTCTCCTCGGGATATTGTAAGCATGTAAAACGTTGTTCAGTTTCTAACTCCCAAGTAAGATATATATCAGGAACATATCTACCCTCAAATGGTGGAATATCCAATTTTAGTTTAGGAACATGGTCATGATCTCGTACCTGAGGTGGTGGTGTAGGCCTACCATTGCGATTATATACCTGAGGTCGACCTCCTGGTGGTGGTGCTGGTGGCTGCACGTAGTTCTGATTTTGATCAACCTCATCCTCATACTCGCCCGCGTACTCATCATCCTCCTGGGTACCACCAGCAGCAGTAGCAGGAGCCAAAGAAGCATCTACAACAGGTACAACAACACCAGAAGTTTGGCCATCCTCAAGAGGAATGGCTTCACTCATCCATACTGATTCGGAAGGGGACGTTGTTGTTGTCGTTGCAGAGGTGCGATAGGTGCAGCCGGCGGTGGTTGTGGAAAACGCGCGAGCAATTCATTAAACTTGTTATCAAGCTTTGTTTCGGACGTCTTCTTAATGCCATCTATCTTCTCCATGGCCTCTTCAAATCTGTTTAGCACATCTTGCACCTGTCCACTCATCATTTGCTGAAAGTTATCATGTAGTTGTTTGTTTGTCAGGTTCTCCCAATCAGTCTCATCGGCTTGTGATCCTACCATGGTTAGCAGCAAATAGAAAAACACAAGAATATGATCCTATAGGCTACTAGGAAGTGGTGGTGGTGTATCACAAACCCGTAAAGCAAATCTCAAATTCTTACCAGTTCTTACCCAGCAGCAGGTGGTAATCGGCAACCGTTGTAGTCAAAACTCTCAATGCTTGGATAGACCGATGGCCAGGGAGAGTCAAACGCATGACGTAGATATATGTGGAGCTGGGAAGGCTTATGATATGGTAGCAAAAAGGATCAGCAATAATCAATTCAGAGATGCAAAGTTGAATAAACGCTCAACGACGGTACTATGCTGGTCCTAGGCTAGACTGTACTAGAGACGCGAGCCTAGAACACTAACAAAATCACGACGCTGCACGGAAACAAGGGAGAAGCACACCCTGAATTTTTTTCGCTTTTTTTGCGTTCGTCTTTTTTTTTTGCCGAAAATCACTATAATAGCGAGTGTCTCAAAACTCTTCCCAAGTCAAGATAACAGGATAGACATGAATTTTTTTTGACGAATTCTCCACTGCCCGGACCCAAAAACTGGAAACGGGTCAAAAAAAAACTTTCTATAACGGCGACTATCTCAATACGCTTGGAAACACCTAAAAATAGGATAGCCAGATTTTTTTTTGTCAAGTGCGTTTTTGGAAAATTTTGGGCCTAAACGGTGGGTGGTTTCCGGACTCTTTTTTTTTTGGAAACCAACCTCTTCTACGGACGGCAAAAGATTGCTAGAATCCGAAACCTACTCAGACAAGGAAAACACAAATCTGGAAATAGATGGATCTCAAAAGTTAACCTAATATGAGATGGACTCGGAGGGGTGGTGGTATAAGGATGTGGGTCGATGGTGGTATACGGACTCGGATCGATGTTGGTATATGGACTCGGAGCGGTGGCTGATAAGCGGTGATGGTAGATGGCAGGGATGATGTATCTGGTGTGGTGGTGGTATATGGCAGCAGATGATGATGGTGCGGCGCCGGCGTGAATACCCGTGAACAAAACTCGAAACTCTAAAGGACTAGATGCTAAGGCCAACAACTAGACACGACGATGCAACCGAAAATTCAACAAAGCGAAATACTGAAAAGATTATGCAATGGCTCAGGCTGGTTCAGATATGATGAACTAACCCTCATTTTTTTCGTGTGGCTTTTTCGTGGACTGTAGGTATGAAGAACAGACTCGATCTAAACTACGAAAAACTGTAAAATCTCACCGAGCAACCTGAAAATCTGATACCACTTGATAGAGGCAAAGGTGTCCCGTCTTTCGATGAGATGGTGACTATCGTTTTTGTGGAAGTCGACTTTGACGATCCGACTACGAACGTGCGAGGACGTCGCGCCTTAGCAATCGCTAAACCAACTCCAAGATGTTATTGACCACGCCGGAGCACGATCAATCTCACCACGAGGGTCTGTTTACTGCAAGCAAACGAAAAACAAGCAAGAAACTAAGATTGCAATCTGGATATTGCGAATAACAGAGGAAAGCTTTATTAATAAGGTGGGGTTCTGTGACGCCTTTGTCTGGTCGTTGAACACAAACGAAGTACGCGAAGTTGCAACTATGGCGAACTTTTAATCTAAACAAAACCCAAAGTCTAAACGGTGCCATAAGGGCTGTATATATGGAGGAAGAGGGGATGAATTTCGTGGCCCTTGATGGAGGGGTCCGAAACTAACCCTATCTCTTGTTTCCCCACACATACGGACTCTAAAAATAGGTTATACTTATGTATTTCGAAATTACACGGGCCTGGCCCAATAATAAGGTGATGCAGCACCTAGAATAGTCTCTGGACGAAATTTATGAAGTGGCATTTTGTATATTTCGTCCAAGGCTTTATGCACTCATTATGGTGGCTTCAAAGTCCTGAAATCATCACTTGTAACTCTGTTCTTGTTTCCATTGCGTATGCCATCATCTCCATGCTTGTTCTTGCTCCAATGTTCATCCTTCTCCAAGCTAGGTCCTTCATTTGTAAGCAAAACAAATGTATCCAATTTAGGCAGCATCATATTCTCATAAACATTAGAATCATTACTAAGAAACGAAAGTACCTGATAATTTAATTGGCGTGCGCGAGCTCTAGTAATTGGTCCAGTATATGTAGCAGTAGGGGCTGTGGGTGTAACAATGATATTGATGTCCTCATCAAACAGACAACTTTGTATTGGCGATGAAACCAACTGCGTGCAAATTGCCGAACGTTGTCGTCTTCAATTATTCGTCGGTACAGTAAGATCCAAGATGGGATTGAACTCCAGAAATGAACCGGCTAGCTAGCTTTGTTACACACCTAGAGTGCTAAACAAAGAATCAATGGTTGGTTCCAAACATCCAGTGATACTATTATATTACCTCTAACACGACCAACAGGAGCAATATATATTTACTCCCTCAGTCTAAAAATACTTGTCAAAGAAATGTCTAAAAATGAATGTATCTAGAACTAAAATACATCTAGACACATCCATTCCTCCGACGAGTATTTCCGGACAGAGGGAGTATTATTTAGTACATGAACCGGCTGATCGTGGTGTGAGCGTTTGTTCCATTAGTTTAACTTTCAAATTAACGTTATTTGGTTAAACTCATGTCCTTTTCAGGGTTCTATATAGGGTGTACATTTCTTTATAGCCGATGACTGCATGAAGCCCACGGAGGTAGCTAGCCACCCCATATTTCTCCAGCGCATGTGGACGGGCGCTAGTCATGTGTCACATATATTCCCTCTCGCCAGGCCACCAAGGTCCAGGGGCAGACCTTCTCTAGGCTAGGTATGGCTTCGACCTCCAATGTTTGTGAATTCCATCCGAAAGTGCTATAAAAAAATTTAAAAAAAACATTCAAAATAATCTGAAATTTTTTGTGTGCAACATTGATAAATATTTTGATAGTTTGTAAAATTTCATTATGATGACCATGAGGTCATGGGTTCAAGTCCTGGAAACAGCCTCTTACAGAAATGTAGGGAAATGCTGCGTACTATAGACCCAAAGTGGTCGGACCCTTTCCTGGACCCTGCGCAAGCGGGAGCTACATGCACCAGGTTGCCCCTTTTTTTTTGTAAAATTTCATTATGAAATGATGTTTGTGGAAGACGTAGCAAAAAAAAATTCGATGCCTCACTGCCTCTCCTTCGGTACTCCAGTTTGCATGCAGGTGCTGGAAAAAGGGCGGTACTTGACCTTGGTCAAGTGCTTCTGTTCTGTTCGAGGGCGTGAGCGCTAAAAGGCCGCGTTTTCTCACCGAAACTGACAGTCATGGGCTCATGGCTTGCAAGCAGAATGATTAGCCCGTCCGTACCTTCTCTTCGCGCAACGCACTCAAGAATGTGGACTGCAGAAAGTAAGCAAATTATTTGGCAGGAGATATGATAATCAAACCGATGGGCCGAACGGGCAGTGCATGTGCATGTGCATGCAAGCTACAGGAGTGAGCTTTTAATGTTTGTCGCGCCCTTGCCTCGTGTAGGAAGCTTCCTGGCTTGCTTCCGCAGAACAGAACCGCAAGTTTGAATCCAACAATGGCCCAACCTCGACGTGACGACCTGGACAGCTTACAATATTACATTAGGAGATGATGTTTTTTTTTTGTCTAAAAAAAAAGGAGATGATGTTTTTTTAGCAAAAGTGGGTCCCCTCCGATTTCATTAACGAAACGTTGAGCAAGTTCTAGCAAGTTCAGACGGTAACAACTTCCAACCGGTCGGGATGCAACACGCAATAAGTACCAACAAAATTCGAAGAGCTATAAGAGACATAAAAACGCAGCGGGATACAAAATAGACAGATACAAGTAGCCAGCAACATCGCCATCTTGGACAGAGTCTGGAGGGCAGAGGAAAGGACATCAGGAGCACGCATCATCTCTCAATTACCCAACCTTTGCATCCCGGGTCTCCATCCCTATGGCGCACGGTAAACTTCACTTGCCACCTGCTGGACTAGTTTTGCCCCCGACGTCAGAAGCTTTTGTTCTGGGTTTTTTTACATGCAAAACAAACCAATCCACAATCCAATTACACATCAGTCCCACAAGAATCATGGAATCATTTTTTGCCCTGAAAATAAAATAATTTCTACATTTCATATAGACCAAAACATAGCAGGAATTCCAACCAACATAAGTCTTTTGTCAGTTTTCTGAAATGTTTTCAGCCAAACATTTAAACATCCCCCCAAACTATTTGGGGTTGATCTCAAATCTAAAGCATACTTCACCAGGCTCCAGATCAGCCCGGCGGCAGAACATTGAAAGAACAAGTGGTCGATATTCTCATCTAGTCCACAACATACACACATTCACCCCCCCCCCCCACCTCCATCCTTGTCTAAACAGATCGTCCTCTGTCAGAATTCTCTTGCGAGCAATCAACCAAAAAACCATTTTAATTTTAGCAGGGGTGGAAGGTAAAAACGAGAAGACATAAATTCTCTCTTTTTTATTTCTCTCACTCTTTTGTTTTGAAAGGATCTTTTAATATCTCTCTCGAAAGAGAATTAATCTATCTCTCTGTGTCTATCTATGGATACTTACTAAAACTTCTTCATTTTACCCTAGAAAAAATTCTTCATTTAATTTGTTGGCCTGTGTTTCCTTAGGAGGATATATAGGACCCCACATCGCCATAGTATGATTAGGCCCCCATACACTAGGGACAAAGAGAGAATGATCAGACCTCCGTCCAAAGTAGTGCATTACTACTAGCAAGATAGCCATAGCGGATTTTTTTCGAAAAGGACTTTATCCCCCGGCCTCTGCATCAGAACGATGCATACAACCATATTATTGATAATCAAAAGGTTCAACAAAGTCTAATCAAAAGGAAAGGAAAGCTCACATAGAGCAAAGACAAAAAGAACAGAATAGCTACAACCGGCAGGCAAAAAAAAGATAGGAAACTAAACACATGTCCTATTACATGACCGTCATCCAAACCGGTTGAAGATAGCCCGTGCTACCGTCTCCCACTAGATAGACCCAGTAACCATACGCTCCCTGGCATCCGTCGGAGTGAGTAGCGACCACATGCGGATTAGTGAAGTGGCCCGGAAAATAACATGCAAGAAATGAATATTTATTGTTCTGTTAAAAACCAAATCGTTCCTGCAGTTTCAAACTGCACATAATAAAGCACATACTCCTACATGGATATGTCTCGCTGTTTCTGAATCTATCCCACTTAATCACGTCCCAAATAATGTGTTGATAGTATTCGAAGGAGTAATATTAAATGCTATGTGGATAGACCGCCACATTTTTTTTGCCAATGGGCAGTCAAGAAAGAGTTGTTTGATGGATTCATCATGATCACAGAAGCTACATCTTGTAGATCCTGTCCAATTGCGCTTTGTCAAATTTTCCTTAGTTAGAATGACTTGTTTATGGATAAACCAAATAAACACTTTAATTTTTAAAGGCACTTTGACTTTCCAAACACATTTCGATCGAGGTATAGAGCCCGTGTTGATAATATCCAAATACATGAATTTAACCGAAAACTCTCCATTCTTAGTTAGTTTCCAGCGCAACTGATCGGGCTGTTGAGATAGGTGAACATCCAGCACAACTGATCGGTCTCTATAGATAGCTTATACAATCACTTGCTGAGAAGACATTTGTTCTTCACCTCTAAATTTTCAATGCTGAGACCCCCTTGGTCTTTTGGCCTACATATGATATCCCATTTAGCGAGTATGTACCTTCGTTTTAACTCATCGCTCTGCCAGAAGAAGCGCGATCGATAGAAATCTAGCCTTTTCCAAACTCCAACTGGTACCTCAAAAAAAGACAAGAGAAACATAGACATACTCATGAGTACCAAATTAATGAGAATTAGTCGGCCTCCGTATGACATAAACTTGCCCTACCAGCAGCTTAGTTTCTTTTCATCGAATGATTAGGGCTGCATCATGCACCAAGAAAACTGGCCGTGCGCCACAACACCAGCCAAACAGGCGCACAACACCAGCCAAACAGCAGTGAAGTATAGTATAGGTACACGGGAATCTCACAGGGAAAGTTTATCTTTCTCCTCTCTTTTCTTTTCTGTTACATGACGACTGTTCTATACATAATCACTGTACATACAGGCCAAATGGCCAATGCACTCTACTTGGTGCAGGCCTAAACAGAGACAAAGGGTCGCTCCTACGGAGACCAAGCATCTATCTATGTATCGACACGGCCGGAGTGATTCGTAGGTAGATCAATTTACACCAGGAGGTAATAAACCGACTTATGAAGACGTCGTAAACGCTCCCTTCTGGAGTCAAGACTACTGGTACAATTTATTTGTCGGGATTAATCAACAAGACGAGTTACTGTACGATAGTGGCTCCATATGCATTGGAATCGCAAATGCATAGGCAAGCATTGATCTGGATCTTGTCAGCTATACCGGCGGCAGCACGTCCGGTGGGTTGTTCACCCTGTGTAAGAAGAGAGCAGCAGACAAAAAGAAGTACCGCCTTAGTTTATACTGATACTTAGTAATAGATCGATATTGGTAGTGGTGCCTAGCTTGATGTGATGCCTTTGTGAATAAAGTGTGCATGCTTTACTTTAGGGCATCTACTATTTATCTTCTCTTATTGCTAATTTGCCTCAGACAATAGGGTCAGTGCGTATAACTTCGTCCAGAAGGCACTGCAGGCGGCACGGCAGTGTTTGGACGCCGAGCTCGGTCGGCTACGGCGGCGAGAAGTGCAGTGCTTCGAAGTGATCAATGCTTGCATTTACGGAAGAGAAGTAACGGTGGCATGCATTACCTTCCCTCCTCAAACTTCAATTCGATTACTCGGGGGTCGGGGTGCTCTGTCATTGTTGTAGGTTCTTCGCTTTCATTACATCAATATGGATTACCTCTAGAGATAGCAATAAAGATTTTTCAGCTATTTGTATTTCAGGATTTAATAAAAAAACACGCTATTTCTAATGTTAGGATTGCTAAAAGTAAATTTGGGAAAAGGAACCCATTGTATGGGAAATATTCTGAGAAAGCATACGATTGTGTTCATTGGACCTTACTTGCTAGAGGTGATGGTTCGATTTCTGAGCACTGCACGTCAAAACTTCTAGAAAACTTTATCGACTTTTACCACAACTTTTTGCAGACTTTAATTGTATTTTCTTAAATTCTAAAAACAATAAGCTTCATGTTCGGGGTTGAATCATGGCATTCTGATGTTTGAAATTACTTTTCTTATTTTATAAGCCCTAAACACAGACTCAAGAACGCAAATAAAATAATCCAGCCCAATTTTCCAAACTTCTTTACACACTTATGCTACCTCTTGACCATGCATTGATTTTTTCCTCGAAGAGGAAAGGGTGATGCAGCTAAGTAGCATAAGTATTTCCCTCAGTTTTGAGAACCAAGGTATCAATCCAGTAGAAGACGACACACAAGTTACCTAGTACCTGCACAAACAATCAAGAACCTTGCAACCAACGTGATAAAGGGGTTGTCAATCCCTTCACGGTCACTCGCAAAAGTGAGATCTAATAAAGATAGTAAAGTAAATATTTTTGGTATTTTTGTTGTATAGATTGGAAAGTAAAGATTGCAAAATAGTAAACGAAATTTAAAGAGATGCAATATAATGGAAAAGAGACTTTAATATAATGGAAAAGAGACCCCGGGGCCATAGGTTTCACTAGTGGCTTCTCTCGAGATAGCATGTATTAGGGTGGGTGAACAAATTACTGTCGAGCAATTGATAGAAAAGAGCATAATTATGAAGACATCTAAGGCAGTGATCATGAACATAGGCATCACGTCCATGTCAAGTATACCAAAATGATTCTGCATCTACTACTATTACTCCACACATCAGCCGCTATCCAGCATGCATCTAGAGTATTAAGTTCATAAGAACGGATTAACGCATTAAGCAAGATAACATGATGTAGAGGCATAAACTCAAGCAATACAATATAAACTCCATCTTTTTATCCTCGATGGTAACAATACAATACGTGCCTTGCTGCCCCTACTATCGCCGGAAAGGACCCGGAAGATTGAACCCAAAGCTAAGCACTTCTCCCATTGCAAAGATCAATCTAGTAGGCTAAACTAAATCGATATTTAGAAGAGACTTGCAAAGATATTAAATCATGCATATAAGAATTCAGAGAAGAACAAAATAATATTCATAGATAATCTTGTTCATAAATCCAAAATTCATCGGATCTCAGCAAACACACCGCAAAAGTGTATTACATCAAATAGATCTCCAAGAACATCAAGAAGAACTTTGTATTGAGGATCAAAGAGAGAGAAGAAGCCATCTAGCTAATATCTATGGACCCGAAGGTCTGTGGTAAACTACTCATGCTTCATCGGAGAGGCAATGGTGTTGATGTAGAAACCCTCCGTGATCGATTCCCCCTCCGGCAGATTGCCGGAAAGGGCCCCAAGATGGGATCTCACGGGTACAGAAGGTTGCGGCGGTGGAAAAGTGGTTTCATGGCTCTCCTGATGATTCTAGAGTACAAGAGTATATATAGGCGAAAGAAGTACGTTGGTGGAGCTACGAGGGGACCACGAGGGTGGGGGCGCGCCTACCACACCAGGGCGCGTCCTCCTGCCTCGTGGATGCCTCGTGGAGTTTCTGACTTCAACTCAAAGTCTTTTGGTTTGCTTTCGGTCCAAGAAAGATCATCGCGAAGGTTTCATTCCGTTTGGACTCCGTTTGGTATTTCTTTTCTGCACAACTCTAAAATAGGCAAAAAAACAGAAACTGGCACTGGGCCTCCGGTTAATAGGTTAGTCCCCAAAATAATATAAAAGAGCATATTAAAGCCCATTAAACATCCAAAACAGATAATATAATAGCATGGAATAATAAAAAATTATAGATATGTTGGAGATGTATCAAGCATCCCCAAGCTTAATTCCTGCTCGTCTCGAGTAGGTAAATGATAAAAAAATTGATGTGGAATGCTACCTAACATAATTATTAATGTAATTTTCTTTATTGTGGCATGAATGTTCAGATCCGAAAGATTCGAGACAAAAGTTTAATATTGACATAAAACAATAATACTTCAAGCATACTAACAAAGCAATCATGTCTTCTTAAAATAACATGGCCAAAGAAAGCTATCCCTACAAAATCATATAGTCTGGTTATGCTCTATTTTCATCACACAAAGTATGTAATCATGCACAACCCCGATGACAAGCCAAGCAATTGTTTCATACTTTTGATGTTTTCAAACTTTTTCAATCTTCACGCAATACATGAGCGGGAGCCATGGACATAGCACTATCGGTGGAATAGAATGGTGGTTGTGTAGAAGACAAAAAGGAGAATATAGTCTCACATCAACTAGGTGTATCAACGGGCTATGGAGATGCCCATCAATAGATATCAATGTGAGTGAGTAGGGATTGCCATGCAACGAATGCACCAAAGCTACAAGCGTATGAAAGCTCAACAAAAGAAACTAAGTGGGTGTGCATCTAACTTGCTTGCTCACGAAGACCTAGGGCACTTTTGAGGAAGCCCATCATTGGAATATACAAGCCAATTTCTGAAAAAATCCCACTAGTATATGAAAGTGACAACATAGGAGACTCTCTATAATGAAGATCATGGTGCTGCTTTGAAGCACAAGTGTGGCAAAAGGATAGTAGCATTGCCCCTTCTCTCTTTTTCTCTCATTTTTTTATTTGGGCCTTTTCTCTTTTTTTATGGCCTCTTTTTTCTTTTCTCCTTTTTTTATTTAGTCTGGAGTTGATACGTCTCCAACGTATCTATAATTTATGAAGCATTCATGCTGTTTTATTATCTGTTTTGAATGATTACGGGCTTTATTATACACTTTTATATTACTTTTGGGACTAACCTATTAACTGGAGGCCTAGCCCATATTGTTGTTTTATTGCCTGTTTCAGTATTTCAAAGAAAAGGAATATAACGGAGTCCAAACGGAATGAAACCTTCGGGAGCGTGATTTTTGGAACGAACATGATCCGGGAGACTTGGAGTACAAGCCAGGGAAGCTTCGAGGAGGCCAGGAGATAGGAGGGCACGTCCACCCCCCTGGGCGCTCCCCCTGTCTCGTGGGCCCCTCGTGGCTCCCCCGACCGACTTCTTTCTCCTATATATTCCCATATAGCCTAAAACCATCGAATATGAAGATAGATCGGGAGTTCCGCCGCCTCAAGCCTCTGTAGCCACCAAAAACCTCTCGGGAGCCCGTTCCGGTGCCCTGCCGGAGGGGGATCCCTCACCAGTGGCCATCTTCATCATCCCGGCGCTCTCCATGACGAGTAGGGAGTAGTTCACCCTCGCGGCTGAGGGTATGTACCAGTAGCTATGTGTTTGATCTCTCTCTCTCGTGTTCTCTCTATGGCATGATCTTGATGTATCGCGAGCTTTGCTATTATAGTTGGATCTTATGATGTTTCTCCCCCTCTACTCTCTTGTGATGAATTGAGTTTTCCCCTTGAAGTTATTTTGTTGGATTGAGTCTTTAAGGATTTGAGAACACTTGATGTATGTCTTGCCGTGCTTATCTGTGGTCACAATGGGATATCACGTGATCCACTTGATATATGTTTTGGTGATCAACTCGCGGGTTCCGGCCATGAACCTATGCATAGGTGTTGGCACATGTTTTCGTCTTGACTCTCCGATAGAAACTTTGGGGCACTCTTTGAAGTACTTTGTGTTGGTTCGATAGATGAATCTGAGATTGTGTGATGCATATCGTATAATCATGTCCACGGATACTTGAGGTGACAATGGAGTATCTTGGTGACATTAGGGTTTTGGTTGATTTGTGTCTTAAGGTGTTATTCTAGTATGAACTCTATGATAGATTGAAGGGAAAGAATAGCTTCATGTTATTTTACTATGGACTCTTGAATAGATAGAACAGAAAGAATAACTTTGAGGTAGTTTCGTACCCTACCATAATCTCTTTGTTTGTTCTCCGCTATTAGTGGCTTTGGAGTGACTCTTTGTTGCATGTTGAGGGATTGTTATATGATCTATCTATGTTATTATTGTTGAGAGAACTTGCACTAGTGAAAGTATGAACCCTAGGCCTTGTTTCCTACCATTGCAATACCGTTTACGCTGACTTTTATCATTAGTTACCTTGTTGTTTTTATATTTTCATATTAAAAAAACCTATATCTACTATCCATATTGCACTTGTATTACCGGGTCGCCCTTAGACTGGTACAGCGCGACGCCGGAGTTGAAGGAGAGGAAGCCAAACAACGCGGCAGCGAACGCCCAGGGAAACCCGCCGCGGCCAACCTCGGTCCTCTCCACAGCAACGCCTAACTGCGATCTCCTCATATCTGCCCTTTCTACGAACAAGCACTGCCAGTGCTCCTGCTACCGGAGGTGTAGACCAAGATAGGGTTTCCCGCTACACCGCCTCCTCACGCCACTCCCCGCCTCCCGCCGCCGCCAACCGCCACTCCACCCACGTCAAGAACCGCCGCCGGTGGCGCCGCCAACACCACGTCCAGTTCCCTGCCTCGCCCGCTCCACTCCTGTAGCCGCCCCCAAGTCTTCGGCGGCTCGTCGAACAGCTCGAATGCTCGATAAACTCTGGCCGTGTGCGTGGTTTGATGTGGTAGAGCTGTAGAAGTGAAGGGCTCGGCGTCTGGTAGATATAGACAACGGGGGAGAGCTGGCCCCTCGGCTCGGTTGCCCGAGAACACAACAGCGTGCAGTCTGCAGTGGGTTAGGGTTTGTTTGGAGCAAATGGCAGTGACTTGTCTCATAAAAAGGCAATGCGCACTTCTGCCTTTGTCGCAGGCAAGGACAATACCGTCTTTGTCGCGCGCCAACTGCTTGCCGGGAGGATGACTAGCTGATCCGATTATTTTATGCCAGGTAGGTGCTAAATTTCCTTCGATTGCCTTTGCCACTCATTTATCTCCGATTACACATAAACTTATTAGCCAGACCCTGTTTACTTCTTTCAACAGAAGGGTTGTACTTCCTCTATAGAAAAAATATAAGAGCATTGAGATCACTGTTTTAGTGATCTATAAACAATTTTATGTTTCTTTACGGAGGGAGTACTTGATTGTAGTGTTGAACGAACTAGCCCATGAAATCCACGCTAGAGGGCGTGATGGTCCTCCTCAAACTTCAATTTGATTACTCGGGGGTCGGGGTGCTCTGTCATTGTTGTAGGTTCTTCGATTTCATTACATCAATATGGATTACCTCTAGAGATAGCAATAAAGATTTTTCAGCTATTTGTATTTCAGGATTTAATAAAAAAACACGCTATTTCTAATGTTAGGATTGCTAAAAGTAAATTTGGGAAAAGGAACCCATTGTATGGGAAATATTCTGAGAAAGCATACGATTGTGTTCATTGGACCTTACTTGCTAGAGGTGATGGTTCGATTTCTGAGCACTGCACGTCAAAACTTCTAGAAAACTTTATCGACTTTTACCACAACTTTTTGCAGACTTTAATTGTATTTTCTTAAATTCTAAAAACAATAAGCTTCATGTTCGGGGTTGAATCATGGCATTCTGATGTTTGAAATTACTTTTCTTATTTTATAAGCCCTAAACACAGACTCAAGAACGCAAATAAAATAATCCAGCCCAATTTTCCAAACTTCTTTACACACTTATGCTACCTCTTGACCATGCATTGATTTTTTCCTCGAAGAGGAAAGGGTGATGCAGCTAAGTAGCATAAGTATTTCCCTCAGTTTTGAGAACCAAGGTATCAATCCAGTAGAAGACGACACACAAGTTACCTAGTACCTGCACAAACAATCAAGAACCTTGCAACCAACGTGATAAAGGGGTTGTCAATCCCTTCACGGTCACTCGCAAAAGTGAGATCTAATAAAGATAGTAAAGTAAATATTTTTGGTATTTTTGTTGTATAGATTGGAAAGTAAAGATTGCAAAATAGTAAACGAAATTTAAAGAGATGCAATATAATGGAAAAGAGACTTTAATATAATGGAAAAGAGACCCCGGGGCCATAGGTTTCACTAGTGGCTTCTCTCGAGATAGCATGTATTAGGGTGGGTGAACAAATTACTGTCGAGCAATTGATAGAAAAGAGCATAATTATGAAGACATCTAAGGCAGTGATCATGAACATAGGCATCACGTCCATGTCAAGTATACCAAAATGATTCTGCATCTACTACTATTACTCCACACATCAGCCGCTATCCAGCATGCATCTAGAGTATTAAGTTCATAAGAACGGATTAACGCATTAAGCAAGATAACATGATGTAGAGGCATAAACTCAAGCAATACAATATAAACTCCATCTTTTTATCCTCGATGGTAACAATACAATACGTGCCTTGCTGCCCCTACTATCGCCGGAAAGGACCCGGAAGATTGAACCCAAAGCTAAGCACTTCTCCCATTGCAAAGATCAATCTAGTAGGCTAAACTAAATCGATATTTAGAAGAGACTTGCAAAGATATTAAATCATGCATATAAGAATTCAGAGAAGAACAAAATAATATTCATAGATAATCTTGTTCATAAATCCAAAATTCATCGGATCTCAGCAAACACACCGCAAAAGTGTATTACATCAAATAGATCTCCAAGAACATCAAGAAGAACTTTGTATTGAGGATCAAAGAGAGAGAAGAAGCCATCTAGCTAATATCTATGGACCCGAAGGTCTGTGGTAAACTACTCATGCTTCATCGGAGAGGCAATGGTGTTGATGTAGAAACCCTCCGTGATCGATTCCCCCTCCGGCAGATTGCCGGAAAGGGCCCCAAGATGGGATCTCACGGGTACAGAAGGTTGCGGCGGTGGAAAAGTGGTTTCATGGCTCTCCTGATGATTCTAGAGTACAAGAGTATATATAGGCGAAAGAAGTACGTTGGTGGAGCTACGAGGGGACCACGAGGGTGGGGGCGCGCCTACCACACCAGGGCGCGTCCTCCTGCCTCGTGGATGCCTCGTGGAGTTTCTGACTTCAACTCAAAGTCTTTTGGTTTGCTTTCGGTCCAAGAAAGATCATCGCGAAGGTTTCATTCCGTTTGGACTCCGTTTGGTATT